>NC_048905.1:10490077-10559091 GCF_011077185.1 Oxyura jamaicensis | reverse complement strand
CCCCCCCCCCCCCGCGGGGCCCCCCCCCCCCCCCCCCCCCCCCCCCGGGGCAAACCCCCCCCCCCCCCCCCCCCCCCCCCCAGCGTGCAAACACGCGCAGCAGCCCGGTGGCGCGCAGCACACGCGCGCAGCCAGCAAACCCTTGCGCGCGCGCACCCGCCGCCCGGCAGCCCCTACCCGCACAGCTTGCAAAGCCCCGAAGCCGCGCACAAAGCTTGCAAACAGCCTGCGCACCCCCACGCCGCGTGGGCACACGCCGCAGCCTCCGGCCCCACAAATTTGTACACACACACGCGCACCCGGCGTGTAAACACGGCCTGCGAGCACCCCTCCCGAGCAAACAGCCCGCACAGCTGCGCGGGCAGCGCTGCCACGCGCCCAGGGCACGCAGACGGCGTGCCACGCGCCTGCAAACCCCAAAAAGTCACAAGCTGCCCACAGCTGTGACTCCTTCCCTCCGCTGAGCACAGGCACTGCGGCACCGGGTCACGTCGTCCTCCCCAGGCTGGGTCTGTCCCCACCGTGCACGGGGACACGGCGGTGGCACGGCGGTGGCACAGTGGGTTCTGGCGCTCCCAGGTCCGTGCCACCCAGCGAGTGCAGCGCCACGGTGGGAAGCCCATTTGGAGCTGAGTGTGCAGGGGTGCACCCTGCAGCCCAAGGGACTGGCACGGTGCCGGGGCAGCGGGGACGCCAGGCTCGGTGTCCCCAACACCACCCTCTCTCCCTGCCCAGGTGGCCCTGGTCGGTGAGCGAGGACGGCAGTGGATGAGCGCTGGGCACCGGCCTAGCCACACGCACACAGCGGCACCATGGACTTCGTCATGAAGCAAGCGCTGGGCGGTGAGTGGGGGCCGTGTGTCCCCCCCCTGGGAGCGATGCCGTGGGGTGACAGCATGCTCAGCACCCTGGGGAGCGCGGTGCCGGCAGTCGGGGAGGGCCACTGCAGGGGATCGAGCAGCTGCTGGAGTCCTCCGGGGTTCCCGTTCCTGGTGCTGGCAGCGCCTGCCCGGGGATTCCCAGCTCTCCTGCGCGAGGTGGGATTCCCCGGCGGGTCCCCTGGGTGCCAGCGCCGGAGGAGCTGCCGGCATCTCCCCGGGCTGACGCTGAAGTAGGGCAGCGCAGGCAGCCCGCGGCACTCCCGTCCCTGCAGCCTCCAGAGCCCGTCTGCAGCCGGCTCCGGTGGCACTGGGGACGAGGGGACCCCGGGTTGTCCTTGCAGGCTGGTTCCATGCCCTGCGTGGCTCTGCAGGGGCTTCGGTAGCCAGCCCCGGGGTCTTGTCCCGCACAGCTGAGGGTCTCGTCCTGCACAGGGGCCACCAAGGACATGGGGAAGATGCTGGGGGGCGAGGAGGAGAAGGACCCCGACGCGCAGAAGAAGGAGGAGGAGAGGCAGGAAGCGCTGCGCCAGCAGGAGGAGGAGCGGAAAGCCAAGCACGCCCGCATGGAGGCCGAGCGGGAGAAAGTCCGGCAGCAGATCCGCGACAAGGTGGGCACACGGCTCCCTGCCCCACAGCTCCCTGCCCCACGGCTCCCTGCCCCATGGCTCCCTGCCCCACGGCTCCCTGCCCCACGGCTCCCTGCCCCACGGCTCCCCGCCCCAGGGGCTGGCTGGGAGGGGGCTGGGACCGACGGGCACAGGGTGCAGGGCGGGCAGTGCCCGCTCCCTGCCCCGCTCAGGGCCTGTGTCCCCGCAGTACGGGCTGAAGAAGAAGGAGGAGAAGGAGGCGGAGGAGAAAGCAGCGCTGGAGCAGCCGTGTGAGGGCAGCCTGACGCGCCCCAAGAAAGCGATCCCGGCGGGCTGCGGGGACGAGGAAGAGGAGGAGGAGGAGAGCATCCTGGACACCGTGCTCAAGTACCTGCCCGGCCCGCTGCAGGATATGTTCAAGAAGTAACGGCACCGCCAACCTTGCCATGGGGTGCTGGGGCACAGGCGCCCTCCTCCCTCCGACTCCTCCATCAGTTCCCTTGGCCCCGGGGGGGTCCCCCGCACCCCCCCCCCACCTCTCTCCGCCCCCGTCCCCGACCAGACCAAACACCCGCCCCGTCCCGTCCAGGCAGGGCCCCCCCGACCACGTCGTGCCAAAGGGGAGCTTCCCTGGCCGGACAGGGCGATCCGGGACCAAATGCACTGATGTAACCTCGCGGCAGGCTGGGGGCACCCCAAGCCCCACCGGATCCCGGGGCGGCTCCCCGTGCCCCCGGCCCTGCCTCTCTGCCCACACCGCCTCCCTCCTGCCCTCCCTCCCTCCCACCCACCCGCCGGGGGGCCCGGGCCGGCCTCCGTGCGCCCGCCCTCGTCCCCAGCACTGCCACCCTGCCCCATCCCACCCTGGGCCAAGCCCAAAGCACAAAGCCAGGCGCCCTGCCCGCAGCTCCCCCATCCCCGGTCCCCGGGCACGGGGGTCCCCCGGGGCTGCCCGGTGTGCCCCAGCATCGGGAGGCTGGAGGGGACCCCCCCCCCTCCCCGCATCTCTGGCCCCATAGTTAAAGCCATATCAGTTAGACTGCAATACTTCAGCACCGGGAGGAGCGGGCGCCGCGCTCCGCCGACCGTGTACAAAGGCGCGTGCGGGGCAGGGACCCCCCTGCCTCGTCCCCCCCGCCCCCCCCCCGCGGGCGCCCCCCCGCTCGGTCGTGCGTGGCTCGCCCCGGCCCCCCCCCCCCCCGTTCTCGCATTGGTGTCCGTGTGCCAGGGTGCGCCCCCGTTGCTCCATGCGTCCTCGTGTCCGCTGCTCACACCTCGACCCCCCCCCCCGAGCCCCGCTGTCCCCGGGGGGCCGCCCACGGCGCTGAGCCCAGAGCCCCGTGCCCACGGGCTGCAATAAACCCAGCGCGGGGCTGAGGGCTGCCCCCCCCCCCGGCGCTGGACACACACGGGTCCCCCAGGGCCTGGGAAGGGACCCCGGGCGAGGCAGCCCGGGCACGTCCCAGGAGCCACCGCTCGCGCCCCGACGGAGGGGACGGGGGGCACGCCACCGCCCCGGCCCGTCCCTTGCTGCGCTGCCACCCCCCCGACCCCCCCGTGCTTCCTCCGCCACAGCCCCCAGCCGCTCGCCCCGGCCCTTGCAGGGAGGCGGAGGGCGGCTCGGGGCCCCGCAGTCATGCTGTGACCATCCTGCTCGAACTAGTCTTTGACAAACTAATAAAATAAAGGGATTTGTACATTGCTCTGGCTTTTGCTCGGCTGTTACTGCCCTGGCGCCCTGCACCACCATCTCCCATCCCTCCGTGCTCCCGTTAGAGCTGAAACCTGGCTGCTCGTCACACTGCGGGATGCCACGGGGCTCATCCTCACCCTGTGGGGCCCCCGAAAGCGCCCAGGCTGGGCCACAGGGGAAGGGAAAGGCCTCCCTGGCTGCCCGAGCCCTGCTCTCAGTCCAGCTGCCTCCCATTCCCCAGCACCCACCCTGAAAGCACCCTCTGCGGGGCTGGGGACCAGGGAACAGGCTTTGGGGCCCATCCCACACAGCCACGGGTATGGCAAGGGGGGCTTCTGCCCCTTCCCCCGGGCTCTGGGGCTCCCCCCACAAAATAAGTGGGGACACCCCCGGGGTACGAGGGCTCTTTTTCTGCTCCCAGCCTCCCGCCGTTGAGGCTGGAGACACCCCAAGTCGGGTCCCCCAAGGGAAGGAAGCCCTGGGCAGCGGGGTGCCTCGTGCCCCCCCCCCCCCTCCCCAGCACCGCAATCCTGATGCGGGCACGGCCCTGGAGGGCTCTGCCTGCGGCCAGCCTCAGCCTCGACCGATTTGCCATCGTTTAACAGCAAAGAGCTCAGCTGTTACCCGGGCAGCATCAGCAGAGCAGTCACCTGGAAAAGCCTCTGTCAGGAGGAAATATTAGGCGAGGAGATGATAAAGATCATGCAGGCAAGGTCTCCATCGCGGCCAGGCTGCGCCAGCACCTCCTCGCCGTGCCCAGCTGCGACGTGACCCGGCCCGGGGGGGGGAAGAAGCCACTTTTGCTCTGTTGGGGGTGAGGGGACAGGAACATGGGGACAGGCAGGAGTCACCTGCTGCCACCACGGCCCTGCTCCATCCATGGGGGTGCTGCCGGAGCGGGGAGGGCAGGGCAGGGGGATACAGGATGGGGACAGCCCCACGGACCTGTCCCCATCCTCTGTGCGGTGTCCCTGGTGCTCGTCACCAGCGTGGGGGCGCAGCGCCCTCTGGTGCGGCGACAGCACAGGAGATGGGGACACTGGATGGGGACGGGGACAGGGAAGGGGACGGGGACAGGGAAGGGGACGGGGACAGCACCTCCCTCTTTCCCCCAGTCACCTCCTCCTGCCCCCACAACAGCCACAGGCGCCTTCGTTATGGAAGAGGATTTATCAAAATTATAAAAACAACCACACGTACAAAAAAAAATGCCCCAGCAGGGGGAAACATCCCCCAGCCCGCGCGTCCCCACCCTCCCCGTGCTGCCCCGCTGCTGTTCCCACACGGGGAAGAGACGGGGGACGTGTGGGAGGGGAAGGGGCAGGCCGTGCTCCGGGCCGCGAGGGTGGAGAGCAGGGGATGGTCACACAGCTTATGGCTGCTGGGGAGCTGCGTGCCGCTGCCCTAGAGCGGTGCTCCTGCCTCGGGAGGCTCCTCGGCACTCACGTTCAGTGATTTTCTTTGGCCACTTGCCTTGGGAACAGGCCCTTCGTGGCCTGGAGACAAGGCAGCCCTGAGACAGTGAGGGGGGGCTGTGCTGGCACCCCCCAGCCTCACCAGCACCCAAGCTGCTTTTTACAAATGCTCTGGAGAGCGGCACACACGGAGCTGAGACAACGCGAGGGCACTGCCAAGCAGGTAAGGAGGGGAGCAACCTCCTCACCCCGTCCTACGCTACCTAAGCACTCTCCCAGCCCCGAGAGCAGGGAAGCATCGCCTCCCCGGTGCCCTGCCCCGCTGCCGTTTCCTTAGGAGTCATTGGGGAGCCCAAAGAGCTTGACAGTGCCTGCCTCCCGGCTGCTGTCGTATTTGCCATCTTTGTCGTCGCAGGCGAAGGCCAGCAGAGGCCTCTTCGGGTGCCAGGCCACTGTGAAGGTGGGGGACTCGCACTGCACCTCCCAGAGCTTCTCTCCTGCATGGAAAAGGGCCCACGTCAGCCTGGAGAGCCTCCAGCCCTGCGCTGCACGCTGACCCGTGGCGCGCGGCAGAGCCAAGCACCTGCCTCCTCCCTCCCACGCAGGGCAGCGGAGGAACAAACGCTGCTTCAGCGCCTTTTAATCACCTGGTGACAAGGCTCAGACATGACACGCATATCTACGAGGGATTAGCGAGGCACAGGCTCCCTCTTCTGGCGCTCTGTTGCGCACAGCCAAGCTCCTCCAGTGCCCTCCCAGCTCCACCAGCACTTCTCCATCCGATTCCCTCCGTGCTGTTCCCCAGAAGCAAGCCCTTACCCGTCTCCACCTCCGCAATGTCAATGAAGTGATCCTCCGATGCCGACGCCAGCATCTTCCCGTCGTGGCTGAAGCTCAGCGTTCGCACCGGCCAGTCCAGCCTGCAAAGCAGAGCAAAGCAGTGAGCGATCCCCCCGCAGCCATGAGAGGAAGGAAACAGAGCGTCAGGCCCACGCCACCTACCTCGAGAAGCACCTCACGCACACCAGCTCGTCCACATCCCAGAGGCTGACGAGCGCATCAGCGCTGCCCGTGGCAAAGTACTTCCCCATGGGATCAAACTTGATGCAGATGCAGTTGGAAGGATGGGCGTTGATGGACTGAATGGGTTTCAGCTCCGGGTAGCTGCAGAGGTGAAGGGAGAGGGCAGGAGGCAGTGAGAGAAGGGTGGTGGTTGCGTGCGAGCGTAAGACACGCTGGGACCCTGAGCGAAGTGAAACAGTGCAGGGTGACGCTGCTGCAAGCCTCGAGGGCTGGGTGAAGGAGACAAAACCTTTGCGTCACGCAGAGGGAGCCCAGCCCAGAAATGGGGCAACCTAATTCCAGGCGAGCTTGTTCCCACCAGGGGACAGGGGATCACTGGGCTGGGGGACCTGACAAAAACAGCGGGGGGGGAGGTCGCAGACTGCCTTGGATGACAGAAACGGGCCACAGCAGGCAGCTGGCCCACCAGCTGCCCCGGCACCCACCTGAGGATGTTGATGCAGCCGTTCCCGTTAGTGAGGAAGAACATGTTGTTATCGTTGTTCCAGGAGATCTCATTCACCTCAAACTTGAACTGTTCCTCAGCTTTGGAGCGATGTGTCTTGGCATCGATGAAGGTGACAACATCATCCTTGTTCCCCACTGCAATGGTCTGCCCATCAGGGCTCCAACAGATGTTGATGTTCTCCCCTAGACGGGCAGAAAGACAACGGGTCTCATTTCCACAGCTATGAGGAGCCTGCAGGAGCCACAGTGCGCTAAGCAGACAGGCAGCTTTTATTCCTGATCCAAGGCCCCAGTCTGCTCCACTAACTCTGACCAGCTCCCAGATGGAAGGACTGCCAGGTCTGCAGTTTAACACTCACAGTAGCTGTCCAGCAATATGTACAATGACTGAAAATTCAGATTACCAGAACCATAGCTTCAAGCCAACGTGACTGAATCACTATCCTTTCTGTTTTAGCCACAGCAGCCACCGAACAAGATCAAATCAAAGACCCTCTTAACTCAGCGATCTTCAATATCCACAGCAAGCAGCAGCCAACAATAAATGCACGTGAACAAGGGTGAGAACAAGGCAGGCTGCAGTTTTGCCACCTTACAAAACCATTTCCAGCTCTGACAACTGGAAGTCAGAGATTTCCTAGGCCAGTGATGGTATCTGGGTCAATCACCCCATAAGTTTGAATAATTGCTCTCTAAATCCACGTGAACTTTGACTTCCACCTCTGTCTCTGCAAACATGCCTTCCCCAGTCTCCAGCCTTGTAGCCCACAGACTGCAGAGACGAGCACACAGGACACGTTAACAGCCAGCTGCATGTTTCAGCAGTTCCTCCAGTCCTGACACCAGCGTAAGCCAGCCCTCGTGGTCACTGCTGCCCCTCACACCAGCTCAAGTTAGATGAGGGCATCACGAAACCAGAAGCAGCAACAAAGATGCCCTGATTGCCAAAACCAACAAACGAGGCCAGAGAGCAGCACCGCTGCAGAGGGGTCCCACGCAGCAGAGGAGCTGTGGGACCCAGCAGCCCCCAGAAGGCAGGGACCCACCTTTGGTGTTGACGGTGGCGATGCACTTGGTGGTGCGGACGTCCCAGATGCGGATGGTCTTGTCCCCGGACGCCGTAACGAAGAGGTCGGGGTTGCTGGGGTGCCAGCAGAGCTGATCCACGCTGTCCCCGTGCCCCCGGTAGTTGTTCTCCTTCACCTGGAGGAAGAGGACGGTTATCCAACGGGGGGAAGAGCTCCGGTCAGGTCAGCCCACCCCGGGGCACTGCCGGTTACCGACCCCAGCACCTCCACCACCGCTTCAGTCGCGCTCCCCGGCCTCCTCTAACAGACCACCGGCCCCGGTACCAGCCCCCATATCCCGGTGCCGACCCCCACGCCCCGGTACCGACCCCCACGCCCCGGTTCCGGGCCCCACGCCCCGGTACCTCCCCCGCACACCCCGGTACCGGCCCCCAGGGCTGCTCCCTGCCCCAGCTGGGGTCTCTCCGGTGCCTGCCCCCGGCCCCAGCCCCGGCCCCAGCGGCCGGCCCACGGCCTCCCCCCGGCCCCTCACCAGCCGGTCCTTCTCGAGCAGGAAGACGCTGGCCGTCTTATCGAAAGACCCGGAGGCCAGGCGGCGGCCGCAGCAGCTCCAGGCCACCGAGTGCACCTTGGCGCCGTGAGCCGGGAACTCGCGGCTCCGCGTGTTGGCTCGGAACAGCTCCTGCATGGCCTGCACGTAGGGGGACACCGCCATGGCGGGGCCGCCGCCTCCGGGCCGCCCCCGTCCCGCCCCGCCGGGCCCTGACGCGCTTTCCGCCGCCGCCCCGCCGCTAAGATGGCGGACGGCGCCCTGCTGCTCACCGACTCCGGCTCCGAGGGCGGCCGCTCCCCGCCGCTGCCCTCCCCGCGCCGCCGCCGCCGCCGGGCGCGCCCCGCGGTGAGTGAGGGGAGGGAGCCGCGACGCGGGGCGGCCGCGGAGAGCCCCCGGCGGTACCGGGGAGCCCCGTTACACCCCCGTAGGGCAGCCGGGACCCCTCCCCGAGCCCGGGGAGCCGCCTCAGGGAGCACCCCGGCACCCGGTCCCTCACCGGGCAGGGGGCTGAGGGGCCGTTCGTTGTCCCCCCCCGCCCCCCCGCCCCGTTCTGAGGTGGGCTTCAGCCGTTGGAAGCCGGTGGCAACCGGTGCCCACCGCAACCAGCCCTCCGTGGATGCGGTCGCCTCGCCAGGGCTATGTGCGGCCCTCCCGGGGAAAGGCAGCGGCCCCCGGCCGGGACACGCGTGGGTTTCACTTGATTTTCCTGCAGCCGCTCGCAGACGCCTCGGGGCTGGCCTGGCTGCGTGCCCCGCCATGGACGTGGAGGTAGCGATGGGTGCGGAGCCGGGGCCAGGCTCAGCCGTGGGAGGCTGAGAGCAGGGCTGGGGGCCGCCACCCACAGCCTGCCCCAGCCCCTGGGCCAAGCAGCGGGGGCTTTGCTCCGGGTTTCTGTCCCCAGCCCCTAAGGAGTGAGCCCCCGTGTCCCCACGGCTCTCTGGGCTGAGCAGGGGCAGGATGGTGCTGCTGTAGGTGTCCCCCAGCTGTCCCCGCTGCTGACAGCACCGACCCCTCTGTCCCCGCAGGAGATCATCGATCTGACCCTCGAGGACACGAGCACAGAGCCGTGGAGCAGCATCACCATCATCGACCTGACGAAGGAAGACACGTGCAGCCCTCCTCCACCCACAGACTGTGCTGATCGTGAGCCTGCTGCCCCAGCCGTACACGTGTCCCATCCCAGGCTTTGCTTCATCACAAAGCAGGAAACGGAGGAGACGGCAGTGCTGAGCCCTGCAGCACCCCAGCATGGCGCTCCCGCGTACCCCTGTGCTGCCGCAGACACGGCAGGAAGCGTGGAGAACAAGGGCTGCTTCTCTCCTGCCTCCAGCCACCACAGCTCCTTCTGCAGCCCGGAGCAGAACTGCAGCACCACCACGTTTAACAGCGACTTGGGCTCCCTGGCCAGCATGCCGCTGGACCCAGACGTCTTCTCCCTGTCCCCCTCCAGCCTGGACAGCAGCGGCAGCTGTGGAACCTGCGGCACAAAGGAGGAGACTCCCCACACTTTCCAGCTAAGGGAACTCCCCACAAGTCCGAGCCCTGTCCCAGGCAGCATCACCACAAGCCCAGGGAAAGCCAGAGGGCCTTTGCTGGAAGCAGGGGACTCAGCACTACACAAAGCGAGCCAGCAAGTGACCCCAGGCAGGACTGCGGCTGACAGCAGGGTCTGGCTGAACAAACTGCGCTATTTCAGGAGGAGCGGAGTCCACCACCTCTTCCTCCACGGCTTAACACGCAACAGGGAAACGCTGCAGGTAAACGGGGTTGGGTGCAGCTGCTGCCCAGCTGAGGCTGCTCAGAGCAGCACTTGCAGTAGAGGATGGAGCAGGGGCAGCCTCTGCTCTGCTTCCTCTTCCAGGGGCTTTGCCAGGTGATTGGGACCTCTGGTTATTGCAGTTCCTTAGCAGTGGGCCCCACATCACAGCTGGGTTCCTCCGCGCCAGAGGGAGCTGATTTTCACCCATTGCCTTGCTTTGCACACAGCAGAAAGCCGAGCTCATCCCCAGCAGGAAGATGAGCATGGTGCACACCACCATGGAGGAGAATTTCCTGGAGGGCACCTTGCATTTCCTGAGCGACTTCGTCTCCGGCCAGCACTGCCCCCCCCAAAGAAATCATCTCCCACCTGATCAGACACATCCTGCTGAACCCCCACCAGGGGGAGATCCTGAAGGACACCTACATGCTGCTGATGAAGATCCAAATGTACGTGTTCCCTTTGCCACCGCGCCCTGGGGCTGCCTTCATGCCCAGCATAAAGGTTATCCTCCGTGGTCCTCACCCATGGAACAGGGAACCGTTCCCCTGTAACCCAGGATGAGCCTTCCCCTGCTCCCCGTTAGCAAAACTGGTGCAGGTCAGAACCACTGCTGGCCTAGACAGCAGCCACTGAACACCCCAGTGGATGGAGGATGGGGGATGAGGGGGGCAGGGGATGCTGAGACAGTAGGGAAAACACCATGAGCACGCGTTAATCATTTAGAAGCAAGCCAGCTGCAGGGACACCAGCAAGTCCTCTAGGACAGAGGAGTGCTCGCATTTTTGCTAAAAGAGGTGATCTCACTCCTCCCTGCAGCAAATGTGGTGGGAGGGGAAAGGGAGAGGGCAGAACTAGACAGGAGGCAGCGCGGGCACCGGAGCGGCAGGGACAGGGGAGGGCCTGGGGCGGGGGCTGCCTGACCCCAAGGCGGGTGGTCAGGCACGCGAGTGCCAGCAGACGACGCTGTCCTTGCAGGCTCCATCCAGCCAACACCGCCACAGTGGGATGGGACTGGGCGCTGCTGAAGTACATCATGGAAGACCAGGTACCGGCACCGCTTCACGTCACATCGGGCAGGGATCAGCCAGCGTGCGGTGCCTGGGGCTCAGCCTGGCCCCAGGGCCTCGCCTGGCCTTGCTCCACTGCACAAGGGGTCAGCCCAAGGTGCAGGTTGAGTGCAGCTGCTGAGGGCAGCAAGGGCCAGTTGGGTCTCCTGCTTTTATCCATGGTGCCCCCTAACCTGCTGCACAGCTGCAGGCAGGTTGTCTCACCTGAACACGCAGCCACAGACAAAGCCTCTGTGAACTGGAGGGATGTGTGAGGGCCACAGCCCCCATGCTGTGGTCAGACATCCCCAGCTAAGCCCCTAGGGCACTGCCTGAGCCAGGCAGCCCTCTCGCGGAGAACAAACGTGCTATTCCTCAGTCGCACACCTTCATGCCCATTCCCAAAACAGCCAAACTCTCCGACGCCCCTTGCCCTGGGTCTCTACCAGCCTCACACCGTCTCTGTCTGCCCTCAGGAGAGGCCCCCTGGCCGACTGCTCTTCCTGCAGTACGTGGTGCAGACCCTGGAGGATGACTTCCAGCAGAACCTGAAGCTGCACCTGCTGCAGAAGTCAATTGCCAAGAAAGTGCTTTCCTGTGATGTGTGCTTCAACAACGTGAAGTAAGGGATGCCTCTTCCTCCCCTGTACTCCAAGCAGGTGGGGCTTAGGGAACACTTCTTCAGAATCCAGGTCATTCTTTTCAAGCAACAAGCTTAGGAAACAGGAAACTCTAGGGGCCAAACGTAAAGAATAGTAGCAGGTTTATGACAGAAAACCACCAAAAATGATGCAAGGCCTTTCCAACCACAGCCTAGCAGGCTTTTTTCCAGGAATGAGATCAGATTTGCCTTGCTCAGTACAGGAATGAGGCGGCAATCCTCTTGTCAAGCACATAAACCTGCTGCTCAGCAGAGCTATCCCCCAGACTGTCCAAGCAGCTGGGACATAATCCTTCATCCTCAGGGTCTTTCCTCAACCTCTAAGCAGAGCTAGAGGTCAGAATGCAGCAAGGCCAGGCCCATCCCCACTAACACTCCTGTTTCTGTCCCAGGGAGGTGGTCGAATGGCTGGTGGCAGCAGTGACAGGAATCGGGTTCTCCCAGCCCCAGGAGCCAGAAGCGACACACTCCTCGGCAGAAGCACGGGCTGAATGCAGCTCATCCGCAGCGAGGCCAGCCAGCGCTGACCGGACAGAGGCGCTCCCCCCAACTGTCTTCGCCCAGAAGTAAGCCCCCCATTCCTGGCTTCCCACTGTCATTTACACGGGGCTAGAGTCAGGGAGAAGCAAGACCCTGTCCCTGCCAAGCGAGGGGAGCCAGGCTGTACCTGTGACCAGCTTTACTGATGTTTCCTCTGGATAGAGGGACTCGGGGAACAAGAGGCTCCCTCACTTGGTAGAAAACTGGCTCAGTGAGCATCTTCCTCTTAGATAAGGCTGGAGCCCACAGCCCAGCCTGCCCCATGCTGCTCCACCAATGCTCAGGACAGCCACAGAGACTTTCCTAGGGCCCCTCTGGGGATTAACTGCTTCCAAGAGCATCAGATGCAACAGACACCAAGGCACGCCACAGGGCTTTGCAGGAAGTAAATCATATCTAGCCCGCTTCATTCCCTGACATCCCTCACTGCAAGGCACAGTGCTGAGCTAGATCCCATCCCCAGAGCTTTGCAAACTGAGGGGTACTGTCTCCTGATGTTGACTCTCTCTGCCCTAGGGCAACGTTCCTGCTCCAGCGGATGTTGTCCATGGCAGTGGAAGTGGACAAATCTCCCAACTGCAGCTCCTACAAGATCGCTGATGTAATATTCCCATTCATTCTGAATATTCCTGTGAGGAGCCAAAGGTGAGACAAACGTGTGCAAAGCAGCACCTCCGTACTGGTCAGTGGTCTTATTCCCAACTTACATCTAAATCTCAATGTATCAAGGAACAGAAGGTATAGAAAGATGGGCTCATTTGTGACCCAGCCAGCAAGAGCACCACTATTGGACTAACAGATCCCGTCAGCATCACCAGCTGAACCCAGCTCCCCAGCATGTTGCTGAGAACAATTGATTCTCCTACTCAGTAAAGTCGCAGAACCTTACAAAAGCAAAAAGCAGCTCTCTGCATGAGCACAGCAAGTCCCAGCAGACACCACTGATTACCAGGGAGTACTGAGAAGCTCCTCAGAAGTGACACTTCCTGCAGCTCTGCCTGGACAAGCTTTTGTTTGCTTCTGTAAGCAGTGCAGTGTCTGAAGCCAAGGCACAGGGCCTGAGTGGCTCTGGCATAGACATAAGACCACAAGGCACAGATGTTTCAAACCCTTTCAGATCCTTTTAGCAGAACCCTGAGCACAGACTGGGTCTAAGCAAGCCAAACCAACTCTAGCCAAGCTATCAGTCATTCAAGGCAGATCTCCTGGATCCAGCTGGCAGCTGCCACCACTTCACACTTGCTTGGCTCTGCTCCCTGCGAGTCAGCAGGAATGGCTAACTGCCGCACAGGCTGCTGGGCAGGGTGAAGTGAAGCAACTCAGCTTGTTTCACAGACCGTACCCAACCTCGGGTTGCCACAGATCAGACCTAAGTCCTGTAAGCATGCCCGTGGCCAAGCTGCCTAACAAAGGTTTGTCCCTTCAGGTGGGCTTGCTTCCACTGTCCTTGTGGGCAGCCCTACGGTCACCCCGCTCTCACACCAGATCAGCACCAGCAAGACACCAGAAACATGCTGAAGCAGTTGCTCCCGGTCAGGCTGTGCTGTCTCCCCCACAATAAATGTCTTTGCCTTTCAGGGAAGCGCTGTTAAACACCATGGACAGCCACCTCCTGCGCTGCAAACTGCTGGAGATGATGTTCCAGCACAGTTGTGATGTGCCTACAACCTTGCCCTTGTCTCTGTCCAAGATCCTGCATTTCCTAGGCCACTCCTCTGTGCTGCTTCAGTACCAGGTATCCAGTCCATCCTCCCCCTTGCATTGCTTTCTCCTGAGAAAACCTCTCAATAACCAAATCCTGTCTCCTGTCCTAGGATGAAGTAGCAACGTGGCAAAGATGGGACGAAATGTTGCAATACTTGAGTTTGCTGCTGCTAAGTTACCAAAATGTAATACTGGGTAAGCAGCCTGTTCGGGCTTTAATAAACACAAATTCATCAAGAGGCTGCAATGGAACAGCCCAAATACTTCATCTCACCACTCTTGAGCCCACAGCCACAAAGGCTTAGGAAGATGATGTGCTTCCATCCTTCCTGGGAACTATTCTCAGCAGTCAGAGCAAAAAAAAAAGTGATACTGCATCAAGCAGGGAGCACAACCTGCTTTGCCAAGTTTAGCTGCCAAGGAAATTGCCTGAAGTATCAGTGCCAGCCCTGGGAAGTAGGCAACGGAGTGCTTTGTACCCACTAGTGCTTAAGTTGCACACACAGTGGGTAGA
Organism: Oxyura jamaicensis; assembly: GCF_011077185.1. Lineage (NCBI taxonomy): Eukaryota > Metazoa > Chordata > Aves > Anseriformes > Anatidae > Oxyura > Oxyura jamaicensis. The sequence continues at coordinate 10,545,177 of NC_048905.1, read as the reverse complement.
ATTGAGTGGCTTAGGAGGAAAAACAGAAGGCAAAGGGGGTGGTGACGCCAGGACACACCGAGCACTTAGACTGGGCAGGGAGCACCACCAGCAGCAGCCCTGGAAGGAGCACTACTTCTGACCCCTGCGGACTGCCACAGTCACAAAACACTCCCATTTTATCAGAAAATTCCTAAAGTCCCTTACCAAATTCTGCTTTACCAGGGTTAAGGCTCTCAGATAAACGCAGAGAAACCCACAATCCCATGTGCATAGTGTGCGAATCTCCCTGAAGCCTCAGATGAGCACCATTAAGCTCCTTGGAGACCACCTTTGCAGCTGGACAGCTGTCCAGTCTGCCGCTAGCACTGGCAGAAGGGATGCTACAGCCCTGCCTGCCCCCCTCCGTTTCTTGGTGTCTCTCCATGCGCAGACTGAGCTCCAGAAGGGGACAGTGCCTTCTCCCACCAGGCTAGTCTTGTGCAGAAGTGCCAAGGATAACCAGGAAGGAACCTGCACAGTTCCCAGCTGCTCTACTGCTGCCCAGCACTGCCGGGGGATGCTGCGATCGGTCCCTAGGAGGTCAGATGGCCCGTTGCATGTTTCCTCTTCCCAACAGCATTTCCTCTTGCAGAGCACTTACGGAGCTCACTCCATGAGCGGATGGACTTGATCATTCAGAAAGCCAAGCCCAAGCTCCAGGATGATGATGAGATCAGCCACCTGGACATCCACCTGAAGATAGAGGACTTCCTCAGCCGCATGCAGGAGCTTCTGGGGCAGCCCTTCCCGCTGCAGATCACGGAGAAAGTGTGCATGATCCAACAGTTGTTTCTCATTGTCACTGCTACCTGATGGAGCTTCGTGTTTCTTTTAAAAGCTGTGAACTTAAAACCCTGTCTCATGCTGCAGTCTCAAGTGTCATGTCATGTTTAATGTATTTGGAAAATCTTCTGTTTACAGTTTCAGAATTTTTCAAATCTGCCTCATCCTACAGTTTTACAAAGCACTTTGTACACCTGTGAAAAATAAATTATTTTGGTATTTGTTGAGCCTCTTCCTTCTTGGTGTCCCCACAGGAAGCCCACAGCTCTACCAGCTGTGGTTTGGGATAGCATTAGACTGAAGCAGCCCTAACCTGACAATAGTTTGCACTGCAAAATGCCCTGATACCTGTTCAGTATTTAGGAAAAGTTGATGAGATTTTCAAAAACCACTGTGGAATACAGCGAGGGGGTTCACAGTGTCAAGATCCCCAGGACACTCAAGGGATGAACCTTTCTGTTCCTAAACAAACTTGGAGCGAGGTAGCTAGCCATGCCACGAAAGGCCTGGATAGCATCAGTTGGAAGGGCAGCACTTCTTCCAGAATGCGCTGTGTCTGCGGTGCAGCCAAGTACACGTTATCAGGATGAATACTGGATTCAAATCCACTGCCACCAGTTCAGATCCGTAACTCAGCAGGTCCATAGTTAGATGTTGTTTTCTGATACTTTGATCGTACCCCAGGAACAAAACTTGAGCAGGATACAGAAAGCAGAACGAGAACATCATCCCAAGAGACCACCCTTTAACAACTACCAGCCTTTTGAACTAAACTGAGATGTAACCACGACCTGCAGCAGCAGACAGTGCAAGAGCATCTAGGCACTTCAGGATCCATTCCAGCACTTTCAGCTCTGCAAACATTCAAAGAAAAACAGAGCCAGTGTTCAGCTCAGTCATCCTCAACGCAGAACTGCATGCTCTGTAAGGAGCACTCTGACAGCTCTAAGCGCCACAGCAGCACTCCAACCCAAAGAAGGAAGGCAAAGCCAGGAGCTGGGCATCACTAAGCAAATACCAGCCTGGTTCCCACGTCTGTGCCCACCTCCCTGGTGCAGGTACAAACATTCATATGAACAGCTCAAAACACTACAAGCAAAAGGCCTAAAACAGACTTATTCTGGCTTTAAACCCAGTCTCCCTGTCAAAGGGGAGTTTTACACAGCCAGTATTTACCACAGTGAGAGTGCCGTTAGCCTCATTACGCACAGCCTCGGCCCCACACTTGCTGGCCAGCAGCAAGAGGCCTGGTAGACACTGCACAGCCCCACATTGCTTCCACAGGTAATTTACCAACACTAATAAACGAGGACCTCCATTCACAAGGATTTTATTTTCTGGTAACAAAAATTGTACACATTTAAGACATGAATACAGACAATAAATTAACGTCGAATGAGAGATTCTGATCGCCAAGGTGCAAATGACTGGTGACAGTGGTACCCGCTGGGTTGGGTGGGAGACTTTCAGCCTAACACCACTGGCAGTGCTGTTGAAGCTTGGGATGAAGCAGAGCCACAGAACGTATTCTTCAGAGGGCAGCTAATCAAGTGAGACAGTTCTTCCTCACCCTCATGAATGAACGGTTGGAGCAGGCAGAAGCTCCAGACCACAACCTGAAGTCACCTCTGTAAAAAGTCCTTGTAACAGAAAAGCTTCTAATGACAGATGCGAGGCTGCCGCTCCCGCCTCAGCACCACAGAAAGCTGTCTTCTGGCTGAGGGAGCTCCGCAACACAATCATGAGATCAAGAAGAGCCCTGATTGCCACAGGACAGGTGACAATTACACAGCAATGCTGTCTACAGATCAAAGGGTTAGATGGTAGCTAGGAGGCCCTTCCACTTTTGAAAGCAAGCGTTAACTGTTTGCAGTAACTGGTAAAGACTAGGCCAAAAAACAACACGTCACTGTATCACAGCACAGAGCAATGTTTAGCCTTGATCTTCCACTCAGTCTTCCCCCAGTCCTGCAAAATCTGTTTAATGCTGATGAAACAAGAGACCCTTTTGAGAAGTGCCACTGGTGCCCAATGCACTTCTACATGATTCATACAAGATGCTAGAAAAAACAATGAAGCAGCAACCAGAGTGCCAGAACTGCTGTACATCTGGCTAGGATGAGCCAGGACAGCATTGCTTTGCAGAAAGAAAAGAGGATTACTTGGTTCAAGCCACACCAGCTCTGGTCATTTCTACCATTTCTGGAGGAACCCAGAGAGCTAGGAGAGAAGCAGTTCTCTCATTACTGCCAAGCCTCATTAGATTCTTCCCCCGCCTTTACAATGAGTATCTTAGAACAGGCAAGGCTGCATTCTTCCTTTGAAACGAGCCCAGGAACAGGCGAGTTCCTAGACGTTGAACTATAAGGTCACAACAGACAGTAAGGGAGCTGCACATTTAAAGCTGACCTACCACATTCCCAGAGCAGTTTTCCTCCTGGCAGCTAACGGTCCAGCTTTTGGTCCTTGCTTGTTTTCATCATTTTCTGCTGTTCTGTACATGACAGAACCAGTCCTCCTGAGGGTACTTCAGCACTGGGCAGGACAAGACAACCAGACCGCACGTCGACACGCCAGCCTATCTGCACACCCCATGCAGTCCTCTGCCACAGAACGTGGCTCAAGGTCTTACTTTAGTGCAGGGTACTAGGATGCGTGTCTCGTAGTGCAGCCTAGCAGACAGAGCTGGTGCAGCACAGCAGAGAAGATGGTTTGCAATGATTTAGCACGAGTGCAGGGTTTTTTCCAGGACTGATTCAAGGCTGGCATTAGGAGGACAGTCACAGCTATTTCCTTTTCTGAGATGAAGAGCTGGGAGGGAGACATTCCTATTTTACCGCAGCACAACGGCACAGGGACGCCTTGTAGGTAGGTACTAAGGATACCAGCAGCACTCTTCCTAGAACCCAGTTGGAGTCAGCACATTCAGATCCCGTGGTTTGATATTATGGGAACGCGGAGACTGTTTCCTCCCTTCTGTGACTGGAATGTCCATTTTGGGTGGCTTGAAGGTGACCGGATCCTCTGGCATTCTAGTAGCCTGAGCACGCATCAGCTCCATCGGGGATGGCTTCTGGGCACCCTTATAGGATTGGATGGTAAATCCTCCTGGTAGAAAAATAAATCACAGCAAGTGAGGGCTAGGAAAACTAGTCCTTTCTCCACTCCTGCCAGTACTGAGTACTGTACCATTCTGTTTGGCACAGAAACGATATGAATAGCACACACTCCCAAGGTGAATAGAAGCAGCTAGCATTTTTGCTAACAGTTCTCCCCTATCTCCTGCAATGCAGGAGGCTTTAGAGGACATACCTGGATCATTGGTGGATTTCTGGATGGCTTTGGGTCCAAAAAGACTCCATCTTTCAGATGGCAATCTGTCCCCACCAGCTTCCATGGCAACAAAGTCTGGGCCAGTGATAGAAGCAGAGGATCCCTGACTAAACCAACTCCTATGGAAAAAAATCACCGCGATGTATGAAACAAGGCAACACTCCAGGTGGGCCCCACCACACCAGAAACTTTACACGTAGTTACCAGGGACAAGCTGAAAGATCTTAACAGATTTGCCAACACCCAGAACCAAGATATGCACGTTGAAGTTCCATAAGCTTCCAGTAGATTTAGTTCTGATACAAATCCACAGCAGTCCCTGAATTTCACCCTTCAGACAGTCCCTCACAGCGTAAAGGGGATATTTGTAGCAACTCCTACCTCAACAGCCTGCAGGAAACCACAGAGGCAGTGACCTGCCAGGGGCCCAGTACCTGTTTTTATGCTTGGGAGATGAGTGGGGAGTGCTGCTTGGAGTGGACTGAGCAGAAGAAGTCTGTTTGTCGTCTTTTGTCATTTCTCCACTCTGCATTTTTAGCTTCTGTTAGAAAAGGCAAGAGAAACACAAGCAACAGACCTTAAGTACAAGGCATAAGAAATGCAGCCAGTTTTAGTGTTAAAACTGGACAAGTGTTTATGTCAGATAAGGGATTTGAAGTGTTATTTCACCTAGTTATACTCAGTATTACAATACTTGCATACACCCCTTAAGCTTCTTTTCAGGTCACATACAAGCATTTCACAAGTCCGCTATGCTCATGCAAGTGAACACCCTCCAAGGTAAAGGAAGAAAAAACTCACTGCAGTTCAGTCACGGCTCAACAGCAGCACACTGCTTAAAACCAGCACTCCTAGGAAGGTTGCCTCCAGTGCAGTGCAGCTGGCTGAACTGCTGCTGCAGGGTGACAAGTCCAAGTGTCACAGCAGCCGTTTGGAGCACTGGACAGAGCAGAGGCTTCAGTCCCACAGGGTCTCTAATGAAGGTGAGACAAGGCCTTGTACAGAAGCCTAGGAGCATGAGACATTGAGAATAATTCACAAACAAGGTGACAGCACTGCTGTGGAACAGTGAGTTGAACTGCACTTGAAGAATACTGTCCAGTCACACAGCAATCAGGAACCGGGTACACGTGAACCAGGCTATTACAAGTCATTCTGTACAAACAGAACCTGAAAGAAGTCACTTGAAGGGCAGTTATAGTTCAAACGCTGACTGCACAGGCACCTTCTCAGAACATTTCCTGTGGCTATCCAAGCCCCACCAACACAACTCACTGACATTGCTGCTGAAACTTTGACCTTGCAGGGGTACGCTTGGACAGCTCGCTATTGAAACCCAACTGCAAAATTACTGTGGGCAGCTGAGCTCACCAGAAACGTGTTGATTGAAGACCTTCATCTCTATTCCCAGTAAGAAGCAAGCCCAATTTCATTTTCTAAATTCCACGTTAGAAATGCGTGGTTTACAAGTAATCTAGTTCTGGCTTGTTTCAAGGAATAGGTAACCCAACTAGAACAGGACTTATTTTGAGGCTGCTGATTTGTACTGCAAAGTTAGCTCAGTGCGAAGTCAAAACCAAGGTCCAGAGCTTCAGCATTGTTGTCCAAGTGCACCAGGAATTCCTGGATTCATTACAAGACTCAAATGAGGCTTGGCATCACTAAGGCAGCAGTGAGTAGAGTTCTAAGTTCAGTCTGTTCAACACTTCACCACCACAAACATCCGATGAAGCACCTTCTGCACTTCGCATCTTAATGCTATGGAAAAGTAGCACTGGAAGAAATGAGGGTAATTCAAGGTCATCAAAATAAGCATCAAGCTGGAAAATGTGAAATGATCTTTAAAGTTTGAGAAGTTACTTGGATTCGGGGCTAAGACTGAAGACCAAAACTCACCAAGCATGTTTATTTCAGGTGTCAGAGGCCTTCTCTGTCCTACCCCCACATCAGTGTTGCTCAGCACAGTAAGATCTGGGAGTGCCTCATCCACTTACCAAACAGCTGAGCTCCTTCAAAATTGCATTTTCACATAAAAATATATTGAACTTCAAATTATACTTTAAAAAAAATGCGAGTTAGCAAGTTTCTTCCAGTTCTTAAACAGAAGAACCACAACAGAGACAAGTGTTTGCAGAGAGACTCGGAGCCAAGCTCTGCCCTCAATATCCAGAAGGCTGGCACATTGTGTACGCTATCCCCGGAGAGATAATGTTGGGACAAACACTTAGAGTCCACTGCAGGGCACCTCTGAAAGATACAGCAAGAAAGTAGGTTCTGTACAGAGATGTCCCCAGCTGGAAGTGACTGTGGGATACTGCAGTTTTCAGAACAAACTGTTTCAGAACTATACAGGCCAACGACAAGTTTCACATACGTGGGTAATCTTTTCACACCTTCGGAGTAAGCAGTGTAAGCAGTCCCAGCAACATGCTCCCACAGTTATGGCAGACAGGTGTCGAGCTAGTACACAACCAAGAAAAAAGCCAAGGAGGAGAAGTCTTACGTGCACTGCCTCAGCCACTCGGTGATACTTGGTCTCCTCCGTAGTGAGGCCTTTGTGGGGAGTGTAGCCCGCTTCTCTCAGCCCTGCCTGCTGCTCAAAGCGCTGAATGCTCTCCTGAGTCTGCTCTGGAACGGACAAGAGCACACGTTCACACAAAAGAGCCACCACAAGCAGTTCTAGCCAAGGCAACTCGAGTGACCGCAGGTAAGATATTTCAACATTCGTACCTACTGCGACGAGTTGACAGAGGCAGCAAGATGAAACTAAGGAGCTGTTCTGACCAGAAGACCACCCTGAGTCACGGGGCGAAGCGAGTCAGATCAGCAGTGATTTGTCCCGAATCACCGGATGCGTCGCAAATATAACACTTGTATTTAAACCCATTTAATCCAACAAGCTGCATCACTCCTAATTAAAATTTCTCAAGTCTGTAAGACCCCACAACAAGCCGGATATTTTAAGTGCCCCCCTAGATTTTTCAACTTTTTTGCCAATTAAAAGAGTAAGATTTCTGAAAGACTGCCCACACCAGCTGATCTGACAATCACAGCCTTGCAGAGCAGGTGGTAAAGACTCCCTCAGCAATTCTAGCCCAGGTAAAACGAGCTACTTCAGCCAACCAGGGAGCCACCAGCCAATAGCCTGCTATCAGTTCAGCTCTTGAAGCGAGCACCTTTTTACTATCAGCATAGGAAATTGTTCTTGGTTTGGCTAGTGAATCAAAGTTAAAAGGACTTAGTACACAAAAGGTTATTGTCTTTTTTTAAAAAAATAACTTCCATTTAATGTTGAAGTTATTTGCAGGGATAGTGCACTGTACGAGAGATCTAGAAGGCTTTTGTCTATTTCACATTTGCATCTGAACATCTCTCCCGGGAGGAGCAGTTCAGAGTTCCTGACTTCTTACTGCATAAGAACATTTTTAGGCCGTCATGCTTTTATCTAGATTGGTATTTTATTGTACTACAACAAAAGCTGCTTTCCAGCAGAAAGCCCCTACTCCTGCATGGTATTTTCCAATATGCTGGTTATTTTTGAGCCAAGACAATGAACAGTATAAAGCTATTCCAAAATGCTGTCCTAAAGCATATCTAGCAGTCTTTGGAAACATTGCTTGTAGGAAAAAAATTAATCCCAGATGTTAAAAGAGGCAGCAGGCACAGAGTAACACGCTTCATTTCCCTTGCTGCAAATGAGCATGTTCTCTCTGCAAACATAACTGGCCCAATTTAATTCTAAAGCTTCATGATTCATGAGGTTTGTTTTTTTAAAGTCTCGCTGTTGGCGAGACACCTGCTGCTGTTAACGTAAATGCCATGAAGTGCTCCATTAGCTCAGCACATCAACTGTCCGCACAACTTCAGGTAATTGCAGAACTCTACCTAACAGCAAGAAATACCAAGTTAATGAGCAAACACCCAGGAGCAGCAGCAGCAGCCTCTGCGCTCCAGCGTAAGGCGGTGTGGACTGCAGCGCCCTATCAGCACAGCACATTCCCTGCACTCCCCCTCACCACTTAACTCCAGCGCCAGGAAACACGGAGGCTGTAAGGTGGCCTATCCCCTGATCCCCTGCTTCCTTCTAGAAGCGTCCTCTCATAAGCGTGCAGTTTAAGAGCAGAGTTACTCTGAACTCACAAACCATCCAGGAACGCTGGCAGCTGCCTCGAGGCATTACCAAGCCAGACCACGCTCCCGTGCCCACGCCCATCAGCCACCACAGCACAGAAAGCTGAGTTCTTACTTGTGATGAGAGAGTTCATGATGATATGAGTGGCCTTGGCCTTTACCACGGGTACCTTGTTGACGCTTTCGGTGGAAGATGAAGGAGTTATGACAGGTGCGTTCACGTGAGCATCCCCCTCCTCAACCTGTGCAGGAGAAGGTATAGTTTATGGTGAGAAAGGACCTCAGCTCTTTGTCACGACACATCTCTAACCACCCCAACAGAACACGGCTGAGCTGCACTAGCAGCAAGACTTTATCCCATGGAAAAAAAATGTTCTATCCGCAACCCAGGAACACTTATCGCCTGAACCTTATTCTTAGCAATGAACAAGTAACTTCCATTCAACACTCGAAAACATGCTGGGCTCAGAGCCAACAAGTCATTAAGTCTGAGTTCAAAAAGGCCAACAGGAAAGCAGCTAGAACTTATCTACAGCCATTTGCATAGCTACAAACTGGACTGCAAGGTCAAGCGGGCAGGAACTTTTCCACAGACAGCTCAGAAGCACCAGCTGTCTGCCAAGTGACAGTCGCACAGATGAGAGGCAGCTGATTAGCTCTTCCCCCTCGCTCCTTACATTTTCAGTGTCTTACTGGAAGCACTTCACACTTACAGCAATGCCGCTGATCACAAGGCCCCAGCGACAACGAACCAGGCAGCAAATGCTCCAAAACAACAACTCCAGTGAAGCACTGGCCTCCTCCTAACACTGGAGTTACTGTTCCCTGACTGGAGAGGTTGCTTTTTGTGCCAAACCACAATGTCAGGGTTTCTTCCACAATAAACATTTTAAAAGAAGAGATGAAAAGCAGAGGGGTTCAGTTCCATTCAAGAGCAGGGCACTTCACTTCAAGACTCGGAAAACAGACCCTAAGAGCTGCTCTTGCACTGGAGCACCCCCACAGGCATTTCATTACGTCTGATTAACGCCTGAAGGTTTTTTTTAGTGAAGTTTTTAGTGAAACGGGTCGCCCCGCGCCTGTTTTTCAGGGGGATTGTCAGCGACACCCCGTACCTTCGAGAGCTCCTGGTACTTGCGCTCGGGGATGACGGGCTGCTTCCACAGGACCCCGGAGCACAGGTCGGCGGGCGGCGGCGTCATGGGGGCCGTGTCCTCCAGGGCGTCGTCGTAGCTGAAGGCCCGCCGGGGGACCCCGAGGGGCAGCGACATCTTCCCGGGCACGGCCCCGCCGCCCCGCTCCAGCGCTGCCAACACACGCACCGGGGCTCAGCGCCGCCGCCGCCGGCCCGGGCCGCCGGGGAGCGTGGGGACGGGGAGAGCCTTACCGGGGGCGTCCGGCTGCCGCGAGCTCATGGCGGCGGCGGCGGCGGCGGCGGGGAGCGGTTACCGGGCCGGGGGCGGCGGGGAGGGCGGCGCCATGCCGGGGCAGGAAGCGCCGCCGCCGCCTGAGGCGACGGGCAAATGGCGCCGCCTCCCGCCGGGAGGGGCTTTACGGCAGGGCGGCGCGCGGCGGGTGGCGCGGGGCGTGCTGGGAGATGTAGTTCGGAGGGGGTGGGGGGGTGGGGGGGGCCCGGGGGGGGTGAGGGGATGGGGGAGGAATGAGGGGCTGCGGGCGGGCACTGCTGGAGGTGGTGGGGCTGCGATGGGGCTCGAGGCTGCTGCGGGGGGGTGGGGGAGACACAGGACTGCTCCACCATAGCACCCACTGCCCCCACTGTCTGCATGCCCCCCATGCCCCCCCTGTCCCCCCACATCCCCCCCAGCCCTCACCGCCTGCAGTCGTGCCGTGGGTGCTGCCCTGGCACCCGCCGCCACCCCCTGCCCCGCTTCGTGCCGCCTCCCCCAGCAGCACCTCTCAGGCCACGTCCACGTCCCCCCCCAGCGGGGTTCGGGGCCTCCTGCCGCCCCGCCGCAGCCACCCCAAGGCTGGGGTCTGGCTCGGGATGAGCCCACACGGCGCCCCGCAGCAGGATGGCTCAGGGCCATTGCTGGGACAAAGCAGCCCGAGGGCAGCAGGCAGGGTGCTGGGCGCCATGGGCACAGCGTGCCAGGCTGCCGGACCCACTGTGGGGCTGGGGGCGGCTCGTAACATCTCCAGCAGCAGACACACCATCGCCTCCTGCCCTCCTTCCCTCCCTCTCCCCATCTCCCCGTGCCCTCTTCAGCTCCCCGCCATCCCGTCCTCCTCCCTTCCTCCCTCCATGCCTCCATCCACCCACCCACCCACCCACCCACGCACCGCCCGGGCCCTCTCCCAACCCTCCCAGCCCTCCATCCAGCCCTCCATCGGGCTCCCATCGTCCCCTTTAATCCCGGCGGTGACGCTGGGGGCGGGCGCAGCCGTGGTGTTGCACATCTGGCAGGTTGCAGGGCTGGCAGGTTGCACATCTGCCCGCACCGCTGGCTCGCACGGCCCTGCCGCACGCCGCCGGGGCCGCATGGCTCCCCACGGAGCCCTCCGGGACCTGACCATGGCCCTTGGGGCCGCCGTGGTAGCGCTGGGCTCCCTCCTCTTCATCGCCTGGAAGCTCTACTTCCGCGACACCGAGCTGGGCGCCAGCTGGGACAGCTGGTGGGAGCGCGAGGTGCGGGAGCTGCGGGACCGAGCCCCCGCCGGCAGCACGGTGAGGAGGGAGCCGCTCGCTGGGACGGGCAGCGGGAGGGTCGCTCACCGGGATCCCCCCAAGGACGGGGAAGGAGCAGGGAGTTCCCGCAGCACTGAGCCCGGCAGGCTGGGGAAGGTGCAGGGGGTCTGGGTTCCCCTGGGGTGTTCCCCGGGACACCTCCACCTGCAGCCCCGGGGTGTCTGAAGCACCCTTGGAGCCGACCCAGATGGAGAAGGGGGTGTTGGGTGGGGGGGAATTGCTGTGATCCCCCCCAGCACTTCCAGCTGAGCAAGGTCTGGAAACCCCTGGGCTCCATCTGGCCGGGAAAGGGGGCACGGGGGCTGTGGGGGGCCCCTTGCTTCAAGCCGGTCCCTGAAGCAGCCCCCACCACCCTGCTGCCCCCCAGGTGGAGTGGAAGCAGGTGCTGGTGCTGGGGCTGGACGGAGCGGGGAAGAGCAGCGTCCTGCACTACATCTGCAGCCAGACAGCCAGGAAACGCATCCCTCCCACCCTGGGCTTCAACTCTGCCCAGCTGCACGTCGGGGGGCTGGAGATGGACCTGCTGGAGGGTAAGGCTGGCCTGGCCCTGCCGTTCCCCGGGCAGGGTGCAGGTTCCAAAGCGCTCTCCCCTACGTACTGGCACCAATCCTGCCCATTCCTCACAGTTGGTGGCAGCCAGAACCTGCGATCGTACTGGCCCCACTACCTGAGCGAGGCCCACGTGCTGGTCTTCGTGGTGGACTCTGTGGACAGGTCGCGCCTGCTGACGGCCCGCCAGGAGCTGCACGCGCTGCTGGCCGAGGAGCCCCGGCTGCCCCTGGTCGTGCTGGCCAACAAGCAGGTGGGTCCCCCCCCCTGCAGCTCCCCAGGGACCGTTTCCAGCCAAACTGCCTCTCCCCGGGACTCCAAAGGGAAATCCTGACGCCCCAAATCCCCCAGCTCTTGCAAAATCCTCACTGGCGGGGCCCGTCTCCCCCAGCCTCTGTCCCAAGGCGCGGCTGCTATTCCTCGTGTGGGCGCCGCTCCTCTTGCCCCAGCTAACAAGTTTAAGAAGAGCAACAGCGTACAAACTCCCGAAGGGGTGATAGATGGCCCAGGCAGGCAGCCAAGCGCGTGCCTGCTGCCGCTTCCCATTAGCTCGCGCCCAAGCGACTGCCCTGCAAGAGCAGAGCAATCCCTGCCAGGACTGCCCGGCGGGACAGGTTCCTGCCAGCCTCCAACACGCCTGGCAGCTGGCCGTGGGGCTCCCAGCCCGCGGGCTCGGGGCCACACAGCCCTCCCGAGCCTCCTCCTCTCCCCCCGCAGGATAAGAGCGATGCCCTGAGCACGGAGGAGCTGCAGGAGGAGCTGGCCCTGCACTCGCTCAGCGGCCAGCGGGAGCTCTTCCTCCTGCCCACCAGTGCGACCTGGGCCAGCCTGAGCACGGCCACCAGCGTGCTCCGCGTGAAGAACCTGCTGGTCACCCTGCTGTCCCAGCCCTGAGCCCGGGCAGGCTCCTGCTGGGACGTGCTGGGAGCTGCTGGAGCTGGGGCTCGTCAGCAGTTCCCACGGCACGTGTGGCGTGCACCCCGCGAGGTTTGGGATTGAGCTGATGCGCGGCTGCACTCGGGGACACGAGCAGCAGGCGCTCTGCCACAGGGAGAGGGCAGCCACCCCCCTAAATCAGGGGGCAAAGCCTCCGTCGGGAGGCACCAGCAGCAGTTACCTACTGGTGAGCAGGAAACAGCACGGGACAGGGCCCTGCACCTACACAGCAGCCCTGTAGGATATTGGGGCTCAACTACTGAGCTAGCTGCCCGGGCAGGCTCCCCTAGGGCAGGCAAGAGGCACGGAGCAGCGTGGCAGCCACGAGGAAGCTCTCAGGGGGACAGGAGCAAGTCCCTTGCCCGGCTGTGATGGCAACAGGGACCGAGGCAGCATGGCTCGCGATGCCCCTGGCCTCCCTGGAGCCGATGTGGCTGATGCAGCCTCAAACAAGGGGAGAAAACCAACCCCTGCTCGCAGTTTTCCTGTGCTGATGAAGGCCACGTGGGCACTCCTGCCCAAAAAGCATGCTGAGATGCTGCTCACGCAGCCCTGTGCCACAGCCCTGCTGCAGAGCTGTGGGAACAACCAGCTGGGGCTGCGCTCAGCTCGCCCTCAAGCTCTATTTTAATGTCCTGTTGAGCAGAGGTGAAAGCAGGCACCGCACAGCCCTGCTCTGAACAGGGGCCAAGGACGTGCTGCTGCTCAGTAGGAATTTGCCCCACGCTGTGTTCCCCCTCCTCAGGGCTCGGGAGCCACAGACAGCCCTGCCTGCGAGTGGGCAGCAGCCAGGCACGGCGCTGGGCCCTGGACAAGCAGAAGCTGGGGAGCGCTTTGGGGGAAGGAATACCTGCCGGCCGGTCTCTGCTGGGAAACCCCTCGTACAGTTGCTCCTTCCTCTTGTCAATAAACGAGACTAATCGTTCTGCTCTGCCCTCGTTCCTCGGCAGGGAAGGGGCCCCCAGCCCGGTCTCCTGAAGCTGGAGGCCCGGAGGTGGCTCTGGGGGCAGCACAGAGCCCACACGGCCTCGTAGCCACAGAGTAACACACATCTGCTGCCTGTGCTGCACGTCGGCACCAGGAGCTCTCAGAGCAGGACTGTCCCCAGTGAGAGCAGCAAGGGAAGCCCACAGGCAAGACAATCATACCAGCATGGGAGAGTAATTTATTTTAAAAAAGCAAAAGCAGCGCTGGCTGCCAATGAAAGGGAGCAGCACAGCACGTTCAGTCCCAATGCCGCGAGCTGCAGCCAGGAGCCTTCTGTGCCTGGTTATAATTGTCTAATGAAGGTTCTTCCTCCTTTGCCAGAGGCTTTGCATAGCTCAGCTTGCCCTGGCCCCAGAAGCCACCGCCCGTCAGCAGACGTCACCTGCCTGGCAGTGCCCTCTCGGTTCATTGAACGGCAGCGCCAAGCCTGCGCTCGCAGGCAGGCCTGAGAAAGAAAAGGGGGCAGTCACTGCACATCCATCTTCTCCTGCTTGAGCGACGCAACAAAATCCTTGTACTCCTCGGGATAGAAGTTCTTGTACACGTTGATCTTTCTCTTGATCTGCTTGGGAGTGTCCTGGTAGTAGTTCTTCTCATCGCGAGCCATTGCCTGCGACAAAGGGGAGAGCACGTCAGGGAACAGCCCCGTGAGCAAACACGAAACCAGCGCAGCCGTGGCAGCTGCGTCCCAGGGGCCCCCCCAGGCAGGCTGCGACCAGTGCCAGAGCCAGACACGGATCTGGAGGAGGTTCAAAGCACCGCTTCCCCTTGGCCGTCAGCTGACTACAGAACAGGACCCAAGCAGGGACTTGTGGCGACTCCGGCCCCCAGGAGCGAGTTGCCGCAGGTGCCCCTTGCTGCGGGGCAGCCAGTGCTTACCTTGTAGTTCTCCCCGTGGTTCTGTATCATGTACCGCACGTAGTCGATGAGGTCTCGTGAGAGCGTGTTTGACTTCTTCTCAGGGAGGCTGGCCTCATATTCCATCTCTAGGCACAGGACAGAGACACCGTGATGCGGGCAGGAACGCCAGCAGCACCTCGAAGGGCAGCAGCCAGCCTCCGCCCAAGATCAAGCCCTGCCAGTCCTGCAGACAGGAGGCAGCTCCTGCCGCACGGCTCCGTGCTTGCCCAGGAGACTGCTGCCGAGCACGACTGGGCAGGAAAATGAACGAGACAGCAGCCCTCTGCATACTGCAGGCCTCCAGCCAGTGCTGCTGCTGCTCCCCAGCTCACACGGTGAGGAAGAAGCTGAGCTGTTGCTGCCCCCGCTAAACCACCACTAAAGCACCCAGGTAGGGCAGCTGCAGTGTCCTGTCCCACTGGTGCGAGGCACCAGCGAGTTTCAGAGTGACAAGAGTCCCGGTGGGGCTGCGGGGAGAAGTACTGTGAAAAAGCAGCACGGGAGGGAAAGGGAATTCATGAGACAGAGGACGTGCTGGGAAGGATGAGCTGCCTGCCCCTCTGGCTCCCAGCACAGCTCCAGCCTGGCTGGAACCCCTGGCTGACTGGGCAAGAATTAACAGCCCTCCCTGCCCCAGCACGGGACGGGCACTAAGGGCAGTCCTGCAACACAATGCTGAGAGACAAAAACAACTCACGGGGCCTCGGGAGAGCCCTAAGCAGCAAGGTTCAGCACAAAACCTGCTAAGGTGGGCGAGGCAGCCCCCAAGGAGGACGGAAGCAGCACTGACCGTTCAAGACGTAGGGCTTTCGCACAATCTTCTTCCCTTTCTCCTGCCCATTGCTCTCCACCTCCATTCCCTGTGTTGGATGAGAGAGAAGGCAACTCAAGAAAAGCCCATTTGGAAAACGCTCACCCCACAAATCGCTCCCAGAGGTCTTAACAGCACCACGAACCACGACACCTCCCCCGGCTTAACCAGAGCCTTTGCTTTGCACCATTAAGCTCAGCCCACACGCCCAGGTGGCACAGCACCGCCTGGCACCCGAGCAGAGAGAAGTGCCTGCAGCAAACCAGCCCTCTTTCACCAGCACGATGTTTTGCAAGGCCACCTGTACCCATCAGCGCCGGCTGGGCTGGCACGGCTGCGCCCCCAGAGCCATTTTTTTTGTCACACAAAGCAGCCAGCCCGCAGCGCTCCCAACCCCGCCGCTCAGGCACGTCCCAGGGGGTGGAGTGCCACTTGTCAGCCTCGTCCCACGTCCCGTTACCCCCCGTTGGTGCCTCAGATCATGACAAGGGCAGCCACCCCGGCAGCCCCCGCTCCCTGCCCCACTCCCGCTCACCAGCAGCCCCTTCTTGGCGACGGGCAGGGCCTTGTTGGGGTCCTCGGCCAGGCCCATCTCGGCCAGGTTCTGGGCCACGGACTTGGTGGCGTCCCACGCATGGCGGATGTGCGAGCTGTGCGGGGACGGGCAGCGGCTCACTGCGTGTGTGTGTCCCCACGGCGAGTAACCCCAGGAACCCCCCGACACGCGCCCACCCCTGGGGCCCTCACTGCCATGGCCTCGGGTCAAGCCCCACAGCCCGTGTCTCCCCCCACCCACAAAGCTCACACCCTCCCCAAGCCCACGTCCCCCCCTACATCCCCACAACCCCCCCCACAGCCCCCTGCCCACACAGCCCCCGACCCCCCAAGGCCCCAAACCCACGACCCCCAACACCCCCTCAGCCCCCCACGTCCCCCTACCCCAGGACCCCTCAGCCCCCCACGTGCTCCCCACGACGCCAAAGCCCCCCAAACCCCCAGCCTGTGCACCCCCCACCCCCTCAGCCCCCCCCACCCCCGCTCCCCTCAGCCCCCCCAATCCCCCTACGTCCCCCCCCCCCGGCCCCCCGATGCCCACCACTCGATGCGGGGCGCGGCGCGGCGCCGGGCGCTGCGGTAGAGCCGCTTGCGGTTGACGCCGTAGGCGAACTTCTGCCGCCGGTTCTTCCCCTTGGCCTTCGGCATGGCTGCCCCCACGCCGCGCTGCGGGCCCGGCCGCAAGGCACCACGGGAAGTGGAGTCCGGCCCGCGGGGCGCCGCCGCGCTGCTCTCCCGCCTCGGACTACAAATCCCAGCGCGCCCCGCGGCAGGCGGCCGCTTTCACCGCCCGGCTACGGCAGGCGGGAAGGGCCGAGCTTGTGGCCCTCCCCGCGAGCGCAGCCATGGCGGCCGGGCCTCCCCCGCCGCTGGAGCCCAGCGGGCTGCCCGTGTTCCGCGAGGAGGGCTTCGCGGACAAGTTCCTGCGGAAGACCCGCGAGAACCCCCTGGTGCCCCTGGGTGAGGGCCGGGGGGGGGCTGTGAGGGGCGGGGGGGCGCTGTGGGGGTGGGGGCTGTGAGGGGTTGGGGGGAGGCTGAGGGGGGGCTGTGGGGGGGGGGCCTTGAGGGGTTGGTGAGGGCGGGGGGGGGGCTGTGAGGGCTGGGGGGGGGCTGTGAGGGGGCTGTGAGGGGTGGGGGGGGGCTGTGGGGAGCCTGCAGGGGTTTGGGGTTAGAGTCGGGGGGAGGCTGCGGGGGGAGGTTGCAGGGGGAGGCTGTGAGGGGCTGGGGTCCGGGGGAGGCCGTGAGGTGAGGCTGCAGGATTTGGGCTCGGGAGAGGAGGCTGGGAGGGGAGGGGCTGTGCTAGTGTTCGGTCAGGGGTTGGATCTCAGAGGTCTCTTCCAAGCTAGGTGATTCTGTGAGGGGAGGCTGCGGGGGATTAGGGGGAGGGGGGAGGCTGCAGGGAGCACCAGGCTCCATCCCGTCTCCGGTCACCTCCTCTCCCCGCTGACGCTGTCCTTTTGTCCTCCTCCGCAGGCTGCCTCTGCACGGTCGGCGTGCTGACCTACGGCCTCATCAGCTTCAAGCGAGGCCACACGCGCCGCTCGCAGCTGCTGATGCGGGCTCGGATCCTGGCCCAGGGCTTCACCTTCGCGGCCCTGCTGGGGGGCATGGTGGTCACGGCCATGAAGGCGAGGAAGTGAGAGCCTCCCGCGGGGTGCTTGCGGCGCGTTGGTGGAGCCGTGGGGCGTTGGAAACGCGGCCAATACACCCGTCATTAACCTGAAGCTGGGGCCGTGGCGTTTCTTTATCTCGTTTACCCTCCCGGAGCGCTGACGGGCTGCGTCTCGCCGAGGCTGTCCATCCCCGCCAGACCTCCTGGCGCTGTCACAGCCCGGTGAAACCGTTTCCCTCGTCACTGCGGCAGTGCTCTGTGCCGAGGTGTGGCGTTAACCAGGCTGCACTTAAAAACCCAAAAACGTGTGAGAGATGAGCCGCTCGGGTGGGAAGGAACAGCTCTGTTGGTGCCTCGATCCCGGCAGGACGGAGTTCACAGCCAGGGGGTGAGCTGTCTGGGGACAGTGCTTAATCTGTTCGTTTGCGACCGGTGAGCAATAAAGTGAACTGCAGCCAGGCTGAGGCTGACAGAGGTTGCAGAGTGCTGAGGAGCCAGAGGAGAAGTAAGCAGTGCAGGAAGAGGTGGGAGCGGTGCTGCCGCCTCAGACGCGGTTAGGCAAGCGGGACACGGACGTGCAGCGCCTCGTGAAAACAGCTTGGGAACTCGGATCCCCAAAAATCGCTGCCGTCGGTGAACAAGCACTGGTTGGTCCCGCCCGGGGAGCTCTGGTGCCAGTGGGCCTTGGCAGGGGCATGGGGGAGGCTGGAGCAGAGCTCGGCTCTGCTCACCCACCAGAGCTGACTTGGTCCGTGCAGGACCAGCTTTCATCAGCGCCAAACTGGGTGAAAGGGGTGAGCTCCTTTCGGCTGCCTCGCTGACACCTCCAGCCCGGGCAGCTGCAGGCAGGTGTGTGTGAAGCAGCCACGGTGCAGATCCGTGAGCCAAATCCCTCGGCAGCCCCTGACGTTCCCTGGCCGGCTGGGGAGCTGCTGGATGGCTGCGGTGGTGCAGGAGGCTGGGGAGCAGTCCGGCTGCTCTCGACACGCCAGGACAAGCCCAAACACTCAGCTCCCTGTGGGCAGAGCAGGCTGCTGCTCTCCTGTCCTGCTGCTGCGTGGGCCAGCTCAGAGCAAACCCTGCGGCCCTTCCCCTCAGTGTTTTTCCTGCGGGATGAGGTTCTCCCACGGCACAGGTGTGGGTTCTCCTAAACACACATGCGTGTAGCTGGAACAAAGACACCACGGCCCCGTCGGATCAGTTTGGAGATGTTGGTTTATTGTAACGGGTGATTTGAACGGGCACATAATACCGAAGCCGAGGGGATGTAGAAGAGCTGTGGGCGCTGCTCCCCGAGGGCTGGAAGCCCCTGCCCAGCGCAGGGGACGCAGCAGCCAGGGCTGCAGGGCCAGAGCGCAGGGGGCTGCCGGTCCCCGGGAGGCAGCCAGAGGCGATTCAGCTGCTCTGCAGGGAAAGGCGGCCCCGGGCAGCTGGCCCCGGGCATCCCGCACCTGCATCCGTCCTGCCCTGCAGCAGAGCTGCCGACACGCCCTGGGGTGCAGAGCAGGAGGGACCAGCCCTGCGGGAAGGGGCCCGATCCCAGCACAAAGCACAGAGTTACTCCCTGCGCACCCCCTCCCCTTCCCCCCCCTGCTGCCAGAGATGGTGCCGGTGTTCTCCAGGCCAGGCAAGGCAGCCCCACTGCTGAGCCCCGGGCTAAGGGGTGCCAGGTCAGCCCTGGAGGGCTGTGGCCAGAGGGCAGGCAGCCTCCGGGTGTGTGGCTGCAGGGCAGAGCTCTGCACGCTGTGCCGGTGGAGCAGGGCTCTGCAGCCAGGCTCTGCCAGATGACTGATGGGCTTTGCTCCGTGTTCCCCCGGCCCGCTGCTGCACGCCCTGCCCAGCCAGTGGGGCGCCCTTACGGGGTGGGAACAGGACCAGCATCCTACCTCTGCGTGCAAAGCCACTGGGAACCGGGCCGGAGAGAAGCCGGAGAGCGGCTGCCCGGCTGCAGACACGTGCACGTTGTTCTCTGCGCAAGCCTCAGCACCAGAACTCGGCCCGATCCTGCTCCGGGCCCCTGGGTTAGGGAGCTGGAGGCTCGCCCTGCCCCACAGCAGCCGGACCTCGCTGCCTGCTTCCCTGCAGCCACACAGCCGGCAGCTGCCCCCCGAAAAGCAGGGGAAGGAGCAGAGCAGAGCCAAGGGCCCCCAAAGCCTGGCACCCCAAGAGGCGGGGGCCTTGGGAGAGGGACAGGGAGCGCCCTGCACTCCTCTCCTGTGGCCCCATCCCAGTGCCTGGCACCGCAGGGCTGCCTGGCACCAGGAGCCCCGCAGGACAGGCCACAGACAGCACAGCCGCAGCTTTGGGGTGCCCATGCTCGCACTCCTCAGTTCCCACCAGCCCCGTGGCATCACCTGGGCTCCCCACGGGATCTTGTGGTGTGGAGCAGGGCCTGGGCTGTGCCCCCAGCCCCTCAGCCCTGCTCTACGCCCCGCGGGAGGGCAGAGGGGAGCCAGGGTCCCTCCGGGAGCTCTGCCTCGGGGCTGAGGCAGGCAGGTTTGCTCCGTGGGCGAGGTGGGGAGCACCGAGGGGGTGTTCTCCCTCTCACGCAGCCAGGCCCCCGGGCGCAGCTCAGCCTGGGGGATCCCCTTGCTAACTCAGCTCTGCCGCCCAGCGCCGCTTCCCGGGGAAATGCCACAGTAATAAATATGTGTAAAAAGAGACCGACGCACCTTTAAGCAAAAGGAAAACCATGGGGAGAGTTACAACCACTGACTGGAGAGCGCGGCCGAGGAGCAGGTAGGGCGGGGGGCCCCTGGTGGGCTGCCCCCATGAAGCCCCCCTGTCCCGGCGAGCCTGGCCGTGCCCCGCCGCTGCGGCAGCTAGCGGGACAGGGGCGTCTGTTTGAGGGAGATGAGCACCGAGCGCATCCGCGAGACGTCCTTGCTCTGCTTGCTGCTCTTGGGGTTGAAGTCGCAGAGCTGGGCCACCTTCTCCCACTCGGAGCCCGGGGTTTCCTCCTTGGACTCTTTCAGGAACGCTTCCTCCGAGGCCCTGCGGAGACGTTGAGGGTTGTCGGT
Organism: Oxyura jamaicensis; assembly: GCF_011077185.1. Taxonomy (NCBI): domain Eukaryota; kingdom Metazoa; phylum Chordata; class Aves; order Anseriformes; family Anatidae; genus Oxyura; species Oxyura jamaicensis. The sequence continues at coordinate 10,524,832 of NC_048905.1, read as the reverse complement.
GGCAAAACCCCTTCCGAGGAGACCCTCCCCTCCCTTTGGGAACCCGTCACGTCCCCAGTTCCTGCCCCGCCGCTCCAGCTGATGAGCTCAGCACCCTCCAGGATCTGGAGACCCGAGACGCTCGAGGCTGCTGCCGGCTGCACTCACCAGACACCGTTCACCCAAGGACACTGGTGTCTGCCCGCTCCCAGCGCTTCTCCACCCTCGGGGCTGTCCCCAGAAGGCCCCAGACCCCACAGCTTCGCCTCCTCAGCCAGCCCTACAGGGGCAATTCCGAGAGCTCCACTTTCCTCCTAAGCCTCCAGCATTTGGAGGTGCTGAGCCGCAGCGTCCTCCCCCTGGGACCTCGCCAGAGCCCGGCACCCCCCCGCAGCCCCCTCCCCCTGACTGGGCGAGCCCAGCGCTGGGGCTGCGGACCCCGATGCCGCCGGGCACCCAGACCCTGCGGGAGGCGCCCAGACCCTGCGGGAGGCGCCCAGACCCTGCGGGAGGCGCCCAGACCCTGCGGGAGGCACGTACACGTAGCCGATGACATCGGCGTCCGGCTGCTGGTAAAAGGCTTTGTCAGCGATCCTACCCCGAGGCGCAGACAGAGAGAGAGCGCGGAGCAGACAGGCAGGCAGAGGGTTAGAAAGAGAGAAACAGAGAGGGGGGTTAGCGTCCTCCCGCACCGCGTCGCCCCCGGCACCAGAAGCACCCGCAGCATCCCAGCCCTGACCCGAAGCAAGGCCCACGCCTGGACAGGAGGCCCCGAGATCCTGCTGTGGCCACCAGAGCTGCTCGGTGTGCTCAGACCTCTTCCCCGGGCCTGGCAAAGCGCTGGTTCTGCAGGGCTGAGCCCCGCTGCGGTCACAGAGACCCCCCCCCGGCCCCCCAGGAAGGCAGATCTGGCCGCACACCTTGCCCTGCCGCAGCCTCAGCCCCGGAGCCCGCGCTGACCCCGGCGTACCTGTTGTTTGCCCGGTTCTTCTCCATCTGCTCGTTCTGACGCAGGTTCCACTCCTCCAGGTCCTTCTTGGCCTTCTCGCGCCACTCCTGCTCGGTCACCTTCGATGCCGCATCTGGGGCCGGGGTGCGACAGCTCCCATCAGACAGGCTGGCAGCCCCCCGACCTGTCCCCACTCCCCCCCGAACGCCCCCGCGGAAAGGCAGCACCGCCTCCAAGGAGGGACAAGTTTTGGCACAAGGCTCCTCTCGGGTGCGGCAGGGTCACCGCCAGGCAAAGGGCCCCGAGGAACCCCGGTGCCACCCCCCGCGGTGCCACCAGCGCGGCCACGCGGGGCTCGGCTCTCACCCAGCTCCTCCAGGCGCTTCTTCTGCTCCTCCCTCCACTTGCGGATGCTCTCGGGCTCCTGGGTCAGCCGGTCAGCCTTGGCTATGGCCGCGTAGGCGTCCGTGGGGCCGTTGGACTCCTGCAGGATGCAAGCAGCCCACCTTCAGCAGCGGCTCCCCCCAAGCAGCCGGCAGCACGGGGCCGGGCTCCCGGTGCTCAGCCACGATGGGTCGGGCTGGTGTCAGTGCCCCGCTGCACTGCTCCCGCTGCTGTCCCAGCGCTGTCCCCGGGATGAGTGACGTTACGGGCTCCTCACAGGCTCGGCCGCGAAGGACAGGAGGAGCCCAGGCGAGGCAGGGCCCCGGGAAGGCCCCGCTCTGCAGGCAGGAGCAGCTCCAGGCCCAGCACCACGCTCAGCACCTCTCCTAAAGCCTCCCGCTGGCCGGGACACCCAGCCTGACGCGGCTCAGCCACGGGATTAGGGCTCTCCTCCGAGATCCCCGATCTAATTAAATCTGTCCTGTCTCTGCCATGATTAGGATTAGGCAGGGGCGATGCCCGTGCCGCGCCGCTGGGCACCACGCGGGGTGAAGGAAGGGCTTGTAGGGCGCTGGCACAGCTTCTGCAGCCTGCACGGCCTGCCTTCAGGCTCCCAGGGGAGCTGAGACGCAGGCAGGCGGTTCCCTGAGCCCCTCCTGGCCACGGGGAAGGGGGGTTGGTGGGAGATGAGGTGCTGCTGGGCTCGGCAGCGAGGCCACGGCCACGCACCAGCACGGCGAGTGCCCCACGGCAGCCCTGGGCTGGATCTGGGCTCCGCCAGGAGATGCTCCCAAACAGCCCAGAGGGCTTCCAGGAGACACCCAGGAGAAGCAGGGAGTGGGAGGGGAACGGAGGACATGCCATCTCCTCTTAGGGCCCAAGCACTCCTTCAGAGCACAGGCCACCTGCAAACAGGTTTGGGGCAGGACCGGACACAGCCAGGGACCAGCATGGGTTAGACGGTTCCTAAGCCTCTAACCCCAAAGCTCGGGCTGTGGCAGCGGAATTGGATCTCCTCTTCGGAGCAGGGGTGAGAACAGAGCAGCCAGGACCCCACCACGAGACAGACACAGACTTGCAGGAACACCACAGCTGTTCTGGGGCCGGCGAGCACAAGCAATCCCGGGGGCCGAGCAGCAGAGCGCTGCCCCCCCCTGCCCACCTACTCCCCCCTTAGCACCACGGGGCCAGAGCAAGGGGCTGGGAACTCACCTGGAAAACATCTCCGTTGACAGTGGCTCCCCCGTTCTGGAAAGCAGCTAGAAAAAAAAAAAAAAAAAAAGGAAGAGAAAGATAAACACAACTGTGGCAGCTGCAGGTGAAGCCAGGGCTGGTGCTCATGAAGCGGTAACAGATCCGGGGGGATACGGCCGTGCCCAGGCACACCCATCGCCACAGCCCCACACGTGTGGGCCGCCAGCTGCAGATCCCACGCTGCCCTGAGCAGTGGACACCGGCAGAGCCACGTGCTGGAGCTGACGTTAGGGCCAGCAAGGTGCCAGGGCCCACAGCCTGCCCGGGGCAGCGGGGGGAAGGAGGCAGCGAGCTGCACTGCCCGCACTGCTGTCAGAGCCCCTGACCCTGCTATCCCCTCCCGAGCTGCTGCTGTAGGCAGCGTGGGGTCTCCTGCCAGCCTCGAGGAGCGGTCTGGGCCAGCGCCTCTCTCCCAAGACAAACCTTTCTGGGCATTTTATGTCTTTATGGCGTTTTCACTGCTTTTTTCTTTCTTTTTTTTTTTTTTTTATCTTATCTGAAGATAAGGGAACCTGTCCCAGGCGCGGGGCTGGCGGCAGCGCTCTGACTGCAGGCAGACAACCTGCCCGCCCCCAGCTCTGCCAAAGGCAGCGGCTGCCACACACGGACACGCACACGGGCGAGCCGGGAGCTGCCAGCCCAGCACCCGGCAGAGGCAGGGCAGCTCCGTGCCCGCGACAGGGCCCACCGCGACACCGCAGCGCTCTGCCCGCAGGGAGGAGGGCAGGCAGGCATGGCGGGGTCCTCAGGAGCCCGCTCAGGGGGAGCGAGCGGCAGGGTTAGGGCCGGGGGTGAGGGACCGCGGACACCCGCGGCTCAGGTACAGCCCCACGAGCTGCACGCCGGCACCACAAGGCGAGCCCCAGGGTGCTCGGCTCCCTGCTGCCGGGCAAAGAGGCTTGGAGAGAAGCGCTCTCCAGGCCCTGAGCGATGACCAGGCTCGACCGCAGGACCTCGGCTGCAGGACCTCGGCTGGCTGCAGGCACAGGGAGACTCAGCGCAGCTCCGGAGCAGCTCGAGCAGGCACCGTCCCCGTGGTGCTCGCCCTGCAGCTCCGGCTACACCCAGCCCCAGCCTGTCTGACTGCATTTATCACCGGGCTGTCGGCCTCTCTCTGGGCCAGCTGTGACTCTGCAGGTCCCCGTGGGCGGAAAGGAGAAACCACTGCAACGGAGGCAGCAGTGGAGGCCCCGTGGGCCTGCCGGCGTTAGAGGAGGATCGTGGCAGCAACGCCCTTGTGCTCATGGGGACAGGAGACCTCGGAGCTCCTGCTACCTACCCAAGGCCCTGCACGGAGGCAGGAGATCAGGATTGGCACCTTCCACCTGCATGGCCTGCGATCACAATGCCCACGGTGGAAATGCCTTCCATCTCGCCACCTGACTCATTCTGTCAGGGGGTTCAGTGACGGGGCCGTCCGGCCAGACATGGGTGTCTCCACCCGGCCCGGTTCCCCCCGCGCTGCCCCGAGCCGGGGGCACTGAGACGCGGAGGCAGGGGCTCTGTCTGCCTCACAGAGAGCAGCACAGGGGAGGAACTGCCCCCCAGCAGCAACCCCAGGCTCGGGACTCACCCCGCACCCTGAGGCTCGGGGGAACGCACCCCACGTCCTGGTGCCCAAGCCCCTGCCTGCCCATCGCAGGCACAGCCCCGACCCAGCACACGGGGGGCACCCCTCACTCCCCGGGGGTGCCGAAAAAAACACCGGGGAACCCCAAACCCCCCCCCCCCCGGATCCCCCCCGGGACGAGGAGGGGGCTGCCCGGGGCCCCGGCCCCGCGGGGTACCCGCGCCCCCCACACCCGGAGCCCTGCGGCCGGGGGACCCGGGGCATGGCGGCGCTCACCGGGCTCCTGCGGGGCCGCCTGCCCGGGGGTGGCGGAGGCCGCCTCGCCGTCGGCGGGCCCGAAGGCCTCGTCGTTCTCGATGCCCGCGATCTCGCTCTCCTGCTGCGCCAGGAAAGCGGCGGCCGGGTCCTCCTCGGCGCCGGCAGCCTCGGACGAGGAAAAAAAACCGAAGTCGTCGGCCATGGCCGGCTCCCCCCCAGCCCCGCTGCCGCCTCTCGCCTCGGCTGCCTTCGGCTCGGCCCCGGCGGGCCCGGGCGGAGCTGTCACTGCGGCGGCGGGCGGGGCGGCCGCGCTGACATCAGCGCCGGGACCTCCTCCCTCCTTCCCTCCCGCCGCCGGGAGCCGCTGCGGAGCCGCCTGGGTCCCCCTACGGGCTCGAGGGGCCGGCGGCCGCCGGCTCGGGGCGGTTCCGTTCCCCCTTCACGCGCGAGGCGGCGCCGGGAGGCGGCCCCGGGGCGGAGGGCGGCTGGCGGCCGCCATCTTGGGTGTGGGCCTCGCCGCCGCCATCTTGGGGGCCGCCCGCAGCCCGCCCCGCCTTGCGGACGTCTCCGGAAACGGCCGAACGGCTTTCGGCGCTCTTCGGAACTCTTCGCGAGCCAATCAGGAAGGACCGAGCCGGCGAAAGCCGCGGACGGGCTTCGGGTTTTTCCGGAGAGTTCCGAAAGCTCTTCGGCTATTTCCGGAAAGCGCTCGTGTATTTCCGGCGGCTGACGAGGAGCGGTTCGGCTTCCTAGCCGCGGGGAGGGAGGGGGGGAGGCAGCGCCGCCGACGTCATTTCCGGCGGGTGACGGAGCGGCGGGTCAGAGGCGGCAGCAAAATGGCGGCGCCTGAGGAGCGGGAGCTGACGGCGGAGCAGACCGAGAAGCTGCTGCAGTTCCAGGTGCGCCGCACCGGGCACACCGCGGCCGTGCCACCACCGCCGGGCCTTAGCCGGCCCCAACCGGGCCGGGGAGAGCGGGCGGGCCCTGCCCGGAGCGGGTGCGGGGGCGCCGGGCCTGGCCCGAGCCGGGGCCGAGCGGTGCCCGCCCGGTGCTGGCGGCCGTGAGGCGCTCCCCGGGGCTCGCTGAGGGTCCGGCGCTGTGCCCCGTGCCTGTTAGTTGGGGAGGCTGCTCCGTAAGCCCTTGCCCCGGCCATTTTGGGGAGAGAGGTTGGGAATTGCCCGTCCTGGTCCCCAGGGGTGGGTGCGGGACCTTCCCGGGGTGTGCGGAGGTAGCCAGGGCTCCCGGGGGGGCCGCGGCTTCCCGGAAACTGCCGCTGCCCGTCTCGGTCCGGTGGTACCTGCTGGGGGGTCCCCTGGGGGCTGTAAGGATCCCATCTCTGTGTAACGCGGGCTGCGTCGCGCAGCCTTTGGTTTGCCGGGGTCTCGGGGCTGCGCAGCAATTGAATCGTTAAAAAACCCCTACCCCAGATGTGCTTAGTGGGGAGAGAGCTGCCCCAGAGCTGGAGTACTCAGGGGTGCTCGGTGGAAAAGTAATTAAGCTGTTAATGGCCAATTAAAATTATCTGCAGGTGAGCTGGCTTTGTCTCTGAATTGTGAGGTGTTCTGTGGTGTTACCCAGCCTGAGGTTTTCTTCTATAAATACGCCATATTTCCAGAGCTCTTTGTCTAGCTGTTGTTGGTTCCTATTGATCTTTAAGGACGTATTTTGGATTTTTTTTTGTGCCATGTGCCTCTAGTTTATACTGATTAAAGGGCCTTCAGCGGCATCCAGCCCTGCCTCTGGTGGCAGAGCGAGGTGCAGGTGCTCCTCATCACCTTTATCTTGGAGCCAGGGGGACTGAGCAGCCCCCTGAAGCCATCAGCGACAGCATTCCTCCATAGCCTTAGTGTTGGGAGATCCCGTCAGCTTTTAAAGAGATCCCCTCTAAAGCTTTACTGCAAATTAAGCTCCTTGGGTGATCTTAATTCTCGGACAGATGAGGTGCGACAGCTTTGCCGACTGCTTTCCCAGCATTGCTGCTTCCCTGCTAAGTGGATGAGTTTTAAGCCGTTGCCTTGCGCTGCGTGAACATGTGCACACGCTGCCCTCCGGCTCTCACTGCAAGCTGTCACAGCTCCTCTTAACCTACAGGATCCGGACAGATAGGGCCAGCTGCACTCCTCAGTTTCCCTGTTGCTATTTTCGAAGCCCTGTGGGCAGCTGTGAACCTAAAGAATGCCGTGCGTTTCCTCCTGCTACCTGGTGTCGCCACGCGAGCCGGCTGAGGGCTCGGGAGGAGGGATCCTGCTCTAGCCCAGTTCCTGGAGGGCCCTGGCTGGGAGCGGTTGCAGGCAGACTGCAGAGGGGAGAAGGCTTGTGGTTAGGAGATGGCTGCTGCCCGGAGCTTGGTGTGAAAGATGCCGTCCGGAAGGCTTTGACACCAGGATCCCGTTGTTCCCTCTCCTGGGGTGTAGGGGCTTAGCTTTCCGCAGGGCTGTGCGGTGGCTGACCTGACTGGCGCTGCCTTTGTTACCCTCACACCTGGCTGAGAGGGGCTCAGGGGCGCAGTCCTGCTTTGCTCTTTGAAATGAGGGAGGGTAAATCCTCCCACCTGGAAACATGCGGGGGTTTGTTGTCTCCTTCAGCTGGCTTCCATTAAACAGCTCCTGCTCTTTGGAGAAGATGGCTCTGGCTTGCAAAAACCATGTGTACCTTGCTGCTGCTGCAAAGCACTGCTACGGTTTGTAAACCCTGCGGGGATTTAATCCTAAGTGTAAAGCTCACTCTGAGAACGTTTTCTTTGTGAGGCGTGATCACAGTAAGTAACCTGTGCAGCGTTCTGGGATGCGGAGGGTTGCGCTGCCGCAGAAGGCACATTGGTACCGTGTAAATAGAGCAGGAGGGGGATTAGGGGAGAAGGCAGTAGCAGAAGGCCCTCAGTGTCACAGCTAAATGGAGAGCCAAAAGGGAAGCACGGAGAAAGCTGCAGGCTGTCACTCACGCAGCGAGCAGGAGCTCTGCTCGGAGATGCCCCTGTCCTTCGCAGTCAGCCTGCTTGGGCTGCGGGCGGCCGCTCCCGAGGCAAGGAAGCGAGTGCCTGCTGGCCTGCTCCTGGCGCGAGTCAGCCTGGCCACGGTGCTGCTTACACACGTGCCCGCACAACTTAACTCCCGGCCTGCCTTCGTCCTGCTGGTGCTCGCCTGGTGCTCTCTGGTGGCGCTCCCCTCAGTACTCGTGCTGGTGACACTGCTGGCTTCCCGCAGATCTGCCGGGGGTGGCCCAGTTGTTTGCCACCCGCGGTTAGCGAGAGCTTAAAAAATCCCAGTGTGCAGAGAGGATGGGGGAAATGGGGAGTAGAAGCGGCCAAGCTCTCTGGCAGGCTTGAAGCCTCCCATTTGCTGCCGAAGCCTTGGCTAATGTGAACGAATAAAGGTATCTAAATCTTCATCTGTCAAGGCTTGATGAGCTTTGCATCTGTAGAGAGAAACTTGATGTGAGCAGCTTAAGCAGGCTGTGCGATGCAGCTCCGCTGGGGGGTGGAGGAGACAGCACAGCAGCTTCCGTGGGCTCCGTTATCGATCCGTGCCCATTACTTCGGGCCGACGAGCTGGGGCGCTTCGTATATGCTAACCTAGAGTAAGGGGGTTGGTTGCAAAGGAAAAAGCTGGTGCTCAGTGATCTCTGATTTCAGCTGGGGAAAACAAAACGCTCAGGGCTGGAAACATCTCCCCTTCGGAGAGGAGGGGGAAACAAGGCACTTCCCAGATGTGTCCCGCTCTGTGCATCAGTCAGAGCCCTCGTAAATGCACTTAGTGGAACAGGCAAAGAGCAACTCTCAGCAGGGGCTTCCTGCTGCTCCAAGGCAGATAGTCTTTACCCCTGGCAACCCAGTTCTCTGGAATCTGGCAGTGGGTGGGGAGCTAAGAGCAGTGCCAGTCGCAGCCCCGTGGATCTGCATCTCGCGTGCTGTGTTTCAACATCGGAGCGGGTCTGAGGGAGCGGTTTCGTAAGCGCAGCGCCCGACCTTCGTCTGCTCGGGGTATTCCTGTCGCTGAGGGGCGGGATTGTACGTCTCACTGCTGCAGGGGGAAGACAACTTCAGCCCTCCGAGCAGCATCTCAAAGGTGAGGGGTACTGGAGCTTCTGCTGGGTGTAATCAGTTTGTTTTGGAGCAGTCTTCTGCTTTGTGGGGTGCGTGTGAACCTTCCCGGTGCTGAAGCTTCCTGGCATCTGTGGTGCGTGATGTTCTGTTCCAAATGCTGATGTTGACTGTTGAGTTTGGCCCTGCACTCCTGTGAGGGTTTCTGTTTGAGAGCACTAGTTCAGTAGGATTAATTTCGTTCTGACATACAGGGATCTTTTTATCCCTGCCTCTAAGAGGTACGCTCTCCGAGGGAGCTGATGAGAGGCTAGCAGCGAGCCTGTCGGTTAGGGGCTGGTGGGCAGATACCGGCTGTTCCCTGCACCTAACCACGTGGAACACACGCCCCTTGCTGGGCCTGAAGAGCAGAATGCCCCCGAGATCTGCCAGAAATGCCCCAGGTGGCATGGGCACCGTGTTGTTCCCAGCCTCTGATCTGCTTCTGTGATGAGGTGAAGCAGTAAGTGCAGGAGGTGCTGAGATAACAGCCCGGGGGCTGCTTGGGGTGCCAATGCCCGGTATCGGTGTCTGCCAGCGAGCGGTGCCTGTGCCGGCAGTTGAACTGCCTGGGGGCCACCCCTTGTGGGGACAGGGACTTGTCCCCAACAGATGTCTTCCAGAGCATCCCCAGCTGCGGGGCTGCCATCTTAGGGAGCTCAGGGAGTCGTGTGCCACTGGGCGGTTGGCTGCTAGTGCCTTTACCTGGGGGGGGGGGGGGTCTTATTTACCCGGGGGGGTGCTGCACAAGGAGGGGATGTTCCTTTGTGAAACCCTGCTAACGGTGCCCAGCAGTAATCCTGGCACTTGGAGGCAGGCGTGAGTTTCTGAACCTCCAAAGTTTGGGGAAGGCAGCAGAATTGGTGGGGTGTTAAGGAGCAGTGGGCAGCGACTCCCAAGTCTTTGAAATACACACGTGGTGCCTCCGTTGTTAAAACAAACAGAAGGTGCCTGGGATTTACTCAAGAGGTCCCTTTAAAAGGCCTAATAAGTGCTTTCTGTAGGAGTTCTAAGGTTTAAAATGCTGAAGTGAAGCACATCTTTAAATATATTTAAACCCAAATCTTAAATAATTAAAACTGACTTACAAACAAAAATGTTCTGGCAGCAACAGCCAGGCGTGTGGAGCTTCGTTCTGCCTGTGAATTCACCCTCTGCAAGGCCTTGCAGTACCAGCGTGCTGCTCAACGCGTACCACTGGGCACTGACCCGCGGTGCTTTTTGGTGGCTGCAGATACGGAGCTGATCTCGGTGACACCGAACAGCCTGGTTCTGTACCAGCGTGACTCTCCCAGGAGACTGGGAGAAGGGAGGGATGTGGGCAGGCTTGGTGAGAAGGTAGCCGAGAAGTGCTCAGAAGCTCAGAGCGAGCTCAGGGCCCTGAGCAGGGCACTTGTCCGTGGGGTGACTCGGGTGGAAGCAGCGCGTGGAATGGCCGAGCGGGGGAGAGGGAGGGATGGGTGCCCCGTCCGCCAGTGGGATCCCAGTTCAGGGCGTTAAATGGTGCTTGTCAGCACGGCCTCAGAGGTTTTAAATGAAGCAAGAAATTGGGAAAATGGGCAGAAGTAAGTGGGAGTGCTAACCGTGAGTTGGAGCACAAGTACAATGGAAACTGCACACGAGGCTTTATGAAGTTCCTGCTCTGTGTTCGGCTGGCACAAGCCGCGTCCCGCAGAGACGCCACGCTGTGTGACGGGCAAGGGGAGCAGCACTCCCTGCTCCTTGTCGAGTTCCTGCAAGGCTCAGGTCTTAAATCCTGCACAGAACTGTGTGTGGAGCCGGCACGGCTCTCGTGTGGCTCAGTTCACACGAGCCCTCACTGTCACAGCACGTGGCAGCCCAGCTGGCGTGCATGGCTGCGGTGAGGCGCCCGCTTCAGCCCTGCGCTGCCGAGGGAGCTGTGCCTGTGTTAATGTGCACCAGCTGGCCAGGGATGTGGTCATGGGCAAGGGTGTCAAGACAAATGTAGCAGGTGAGAACATGGAGCCTCAGGGACCTGCGGAGTTCTCGTCAAGAATGCCCTTGCTGGAGAAATTGTCGTATTTAATCAGTGTCATATCATGAACACTTCCTGAATTTGTTACGCTGCTCCTGAGGGTTAAATGAGCCCTGACGTTGCTGCTGCTGTCTTGTATCTGAGTTAAATAATTGTTTCTGGAAGTGTATTTTTTTTTCCAGTTGGGTAAATGGAAAGGCAAGAAGACTTTACTCTTTGTAACTTTAAAATAAGAGCAGTTCCTTCACATCTGCCTTCTCTAACGGCAACTTGAGGTCTATGGGCATGTTTGGTTTGTTTTCTGGTTGAGGTTCTGTCTGCGTTGGGCAGGACTCGTGTTCTAGGGAATATTGTGTGCTTCTGGAATGTGCTGCCTTCAGTAGTGCCTCTCTTGTTTTGGTTTTAGTTTCTGTTTGTGTCTGCAGCGAGTGAAGCAATGGGCTTTGTGAAGCAATGGGCTCTGGGGGCTTCTGGAAATGCTTTGCCCGCGTCTCCCAAGGGCGTGCTCTGAGGTGACGTTTGAGGGCACATCCTGGCACGTCCTTCCAGAGCTGAACTCACTGGTGACACTGTGTTAGTTTCTTGACCAGGCTGAGCGCAGTTGCAGGTAGGTGTTGTGTGCTGCTGGGAATTGGCTAGTGGGAAGAGTGCAAAGACGTGTTTGACACTGTGTGTCCCCAGGTTTGGGTTAGCTCAGCCTGCTCTCTTCTCAAGTGACAGCTCTTTTTTAAGAGCTCTGCTGTTACCTGTATTGCAGTGTCTGTGTTCTTGCCTAGCAAAGAACTGTAAAATAAAAAAAAAAAGGAAATAAAATAATCAAATCCCGTGCTTCCCTGGCACTCATTTGCTTTTGTTCTCCTTCCTTAGGACCTGACCGGCATCGAGTCCATGGACCAATGTCGTCACACACTGGAGCAGCACAACTGGAACATAGAGGTACTGCTTCAAATCCACCTTGGGGTGCTTCCTGAGTACCTGCACTAAACGAGCGGTGCGAGTGGGGTTCCTCCCAGTTAGACCTCATCTGTTAACCCCTGAGCTTGCACTGGTAACGTTTTACAACAGTATCTTGATACTGCTAGAGAGCTGGCTTCGGCAGTACGCAGCAGAGTCCTTACAGCTGCAAACACTCGCTTGCCTGGCACGGCACCTGCCTGCAGTGCTATGTGCAGGCTGCCATGGAGGTTTTCCATGCAGAAATGAGTGCTGGTGTTTGCAGATCATGATGAGGTACGCTTACGGAGGGCTCTGCGTCTGTGGATAAGTAATGCCTACTGTTAGGGACCAAAATAGTTTAAAAATATATTTATAAATAAAAAACCTGCTATCCTTAAATGTCTGAAATGTTCCTTTGCTCCTTGTGTTAAAGGCAGCTGTACAGGACCGACTGAACGAGCAGGAGGGTGTCCCAAGTGTCTTTAACCCACCCCCATCCCGGCCGTTGCAGGTCAATACAGCTGACCACAGGATCTACAGCTACGTTGTCTCAAGGCCACAGCCAAGGGCAAGTTATCTTACAGTGGATTTTGCCTCGCTGCTTTGTTGTTCACAGAGTAGCCAGTGTGCAAGCAGGGAAAGGCGTTGTTTTCTTTGTGTGCTGTTATCTCCTTTCTAAAAGGAGATTTTTTTTTGTCATCTCAAAATACAGTGTAGAGCTGTTCCTTCTGCCTCCGGTGTTACTGCGGGTATTTTCTCCATGGTGTAATTCGCAGTATGAGACCTTTTTGTTTCATAGAACATCCTCCTGTGACGTAGTAAAGCTTCTGTGGGGTTCAGTTGGAATGGAGGCAGTGATGGCAGTGATGATCTCATTCTTTTTAGACCCCCACTCCCAAAAAAGAATACTCAAGTATTCAATTCCTTCCATTCATGTTTCAGAAGTGTGCATGTGCCCTTCTAAGACTTGGTGTTATTAATCCTTCTGTATAGTTAGAAGAAAAAAGGGCAGAGGAAAACTATGGCTTTTAGAACCAGTCACTGATGGCAGTCTTCAGCAGTGACACGTTGAATTCTGAATGACCCCTGTCAGTCACTCACTTTGAGTTGACTTCTCCGAAGACGTGAGATGTTGCTGAGTTTTTTTTGTGCTGGGTAAAGCCTCTGCTACTTCCCCGAATGCGTGTTTGCTGGTGGAGGGGTTGCTTTAGCAGGCCCGTTCCTGCATTGGAGACTGTTCTGATTCTTTGTTTGTAATTGCAGGGCCTGCTAGGATGGGGTTACTACTTCATGATGCTTCCATTCCGATTTACCTATTACACATTACTTGATATATTTAGGTAAGTATTTTTGTGCTGACTCATGGATCGATTGCATCAGGGCACACGCTGGCTCAGATTTGGCTGTACCTCTGTCACTTGAATCTCTTTGAGTCTAATGACAGATTTCTCTTTCCATTTGTTTGCTCAACCGGCTTTATCTGTAGCCTTGTAAAGTTCCTGCAGTGCTTGGCAAGAAATAAATCTTACTGCAGAGAGCATGAGTGCTCTGTGGCTCTGTAAGTGAAATATTTAATTGGAATTTGAACTTCACATGGCTTTACAATTTGAGTGCCATGCAAAGGGGACACAAAAAGCAGTGTCAAACTGCGTCCTGTTGGGCTCGGCTCCAAGTTAACCTGTCCTGATCCCTGCATGTTACTTGGCAGAGCCTGAACTGTCGATGCAGTTGCCTTTTCCCCTCTGGTGTCTGTAGCTGCTCCTGCCTTTACTGCCCCAAAGGGCCAGTTCATCTTGTCTCCTTGTAGAACTGATGGAAGAGGGAATGCTGAAAAGTATGACTGTCAAGCAGTCCTGCCATCTACATTGGTTTGGCTTCTTCCTTTGTGGTATTATTTCTTCCCTGAAAGTCCTTTGAGTGGGGCTTTTCTGTTGCAGTATCAGTTTGGAGCAGGTGGCAATTTGGGATGTAATTATAAATGTTTGAGGGGTTTGTCTGACATTTTTCCTTGTTATGAATGCCAGCGATGGTCTGTGGAAAAGAAAATCCTGTTCTGCAGCAAGTCAGTAAGCTGAATTCCAGTGTCCTCTCCTTCCTCCCTAGGTTTGCTCTGCGGTTTATACGCCCTGATCCTCGTAGTCGGGTCACTGACCCCGTGGGGGACATTATTTCCTTTATCCATATGTTTGAGGAAAAATATGGGAGGATACACCCTGTCTTCTACCAGGGAACTTACAGCCAGGTCAGTGTCACGTGTTGGTGCCGAGGTACCGGGGAGACGAAGCGTGGGGATTGTGCTGGATGGGATCAGGGCCTACGTGGCAAAACCGCTCTTCATCAAAGTCCGGTGTTTTTTGTCTCCGAACTCCGTAGCAGGGTATTGGAGAGCTAGTGAGCAAGTGTGTTAGAAAACCAGTGTGTGCCAGGCTTGATGACACGCCAAGTCTGCAAAGTTGGAAAGCAAAGCTGCTCTGACTGTTCCTCGACCGTCTGTGTGGCTCTGTAGCCAGCAGCTATTCTTTGTAATCCCGCCTTTGTTTTTGTAAACTGACGTGGTGAGCCAAAGTCTGTCCTTCTGGTCACCAAACTGGGATGGACTGCCCGGGCTCGTGTATCATAACGCAACTCCCGAACTTGGTGCAAGACCTCAAAATTGAAAGAGGGAGCTACGGAAGAAGGAATGTGAGGTGAGAACTGCAAACGCCAGGTCTGGGCTGATGCTCTCTGAGGAGACATCTCCCCGGTGGCACCTCTGCTGCAGCCTCTTTGGACCTGGCCGGGAGGAGGAGGGCCTCCAGCCGAGTGTCCCAGCAGGCAGTTGGACCAGCTCTGCTTCCCGAGTGCCACAGGAGGTTGTGGAGCCTGTATCTGTTCCACACCGCAGGGATGGAGCGTGCTGCCTCCACAGCTCTTCTGGGCCCCTCCGTCTTGCCTGGAATCCAAACTTAGATAACCATGGAAAGGGCTGGGCTACTAAAGCTCAGTGCCAGTAAAACAGGGAGCCCATTCTGCACTTACTGAAATGCTCTGGGGTGGGGGGAATCCAGAGGCTGTAGATGCAAGAAGTTTTGGTTTTGTTTAGTTGGGGCCTGCAGCATCACTGAGTTGGCCTTTTTTTTAGTAGCACTTTGATTTGATGTGGTCTGAAGATTGCACCCCGTACAAGCTGCAGTGGAAAGCTCAGCCTTACCTGCTGTGAGCCTGAGGGACGAAGGAAAGGGGGGTTCTCTGCCAGCTGAGCCTGGCGGGGAGGCCCGGGGGGCCCCCAGCTCCTGTGGCTGTGTACCCGGCTCTGCTCTGAGCTCAGTGCTCTCCACATGCTGAAAGGAGTGGGGGAGAACAAGGGTTGGGTCGCAAGGTCTGGTAGGCTCATACTCCACTTGCTGCTTCCTTAAAACCAGTTTGTGGCAGAGTAATGGCTCAGGTAAATGTTGCTGAGCTGTCTCGTGGGTGCTGCCTTCCCTCTAACTAGGGCCCCTGTAACTGTACCTCCTCTGCTCTTCTGCTAAGGCACTGAATGATGCCAAGCGGGAGCTGCGCTTCCTGTTGGTTTATCTGCATGGAGATGACCACCAAGACACAGATGAATTCTGCCGGTAGGTAGGAGAGTTTTCCAAATCGTGGTCCTCGGGCTGTAAACGCAGGTTCACTGATACGATCTCTTCTCATCCCCCAGCAATACGCTGTGCGTACCTGAGGTGATCACCCTCATAAACACTAGAATGCTCTTCTGGGCTTGCTCAACCAATAAACCAGAGGGATACAGAGGTGAGTGTGTCCTTCCTGGGCTTTACCTTACAACAAGCCAAATGCTGGCAAATTTACGTGTTGGAAATGTTCTGGTGGTTTCTGTGCAAACAGACGAGGTGGTCACGAGACTGCATGGGGAAACACATGCTGGTTTGTGTGTGATGTCTCCGAGGGCCTGTTTGGAGCTGGGGAATACCTCCTGCTCTTAACCTCAACTGTTCCCCATGTTTCTGGGCAGTCCTGGTTGCACATTCTTTGCTGTGGGCATTCAGGCTGCTTTCAGTGGCTTGGTAATGGGAGCTGGTGGGTGTGTGCTGAGGATTAAACAGTGCAGAAACAAGTAGCTAACTAGCAGTGCTCTTAACACTGCTTTGCCTTTTGCCTGGGGCCAGGAGTGACTTGTGAGGTGCATTCTTTCCCTCTGTGAGACAATCATCTTTACTCCACGCCCAGTCTCCCTGTCTCCTCAAAAGTCCACAGTGAGGTCTTGTTAAGTACTCTCTTTCCAAGGCTGCCGATACCTGGCACTACCTGGCACAGCAGCGTGCATGGTAGGGATTTGGCCCAAATGGAGCCTTTTCCTAGAGTTCTGTTCATGCCTCCCGTGTTTTTTCTGACCTCTCCGGGTTCGTGACAAGAGGCTGGGAGTTCTGCTCTTAAATTTGGATCGTTCCTTTCTTCATAGTTCTGCTACCAACACCTTGAGAGAATGGCTTTCTAAGCCAGCATGCTTCTCCTTCATGCTGTTCCATTGCTGTGATACTTACAGTTAGGGAGAGATACAGCATAGAAAAAGGGGTGGGGGGGATCGGGGCCTCATTTAGTCCGTGGGGTGCTCAGACTGAGGTCGGAAGGCTCTGTCCGTAATGATGGCTCTAAGCTGTGTGACGTGCTGTGCGTGTTTGGAGGAGGTGGTGGTCAGCTGTAGGGAGGGTTTGCATGCCATTAGTCGTAGATGAAAACCATGAACTTAAAAGCCCCTGACCTGCTCCATTCCCTGCCTCCAGACAGAGTCTGCCTCTGGCAGAAATGATCCAATTTTCTTCTGGAATTCCGGGAGGGACACTTTCCCCGTGACAGTACCTTCCAGAGTCTGGCCATCCTTCATAGTAGCAAGTGTTTAACCTGGGTTTCTGCAGTTTAAAGCCAGGGCATCTTGTCCCATTCCAAATGGACATTTGAAGCAATTTATTTCCTTCTGCTCACATTCAAGAACCTTTTTAGGTACTTGAAAGCTTTTTATCCGCTCTCTGTCTATGCTCCAAGTCACCTCTCCTTGCTCTGACTTAGCAGGTTTGGCTTGGCAAAATAGAGGCCTCTTCTGCCTTGGACGAGGTGGTGGCTGTGGAGGCCGCTTTCCTAGGCCCTTGGTGACGGAAGTATCCGTGCTGTAACCCTTGTTGATCCTTCTGGGAGGGATGATGATTGTGCCTATCTTCCAGTCTCTCAGGCTCTGCGAGAGAACACGTACCCGTTCCTGGCTGTGATCATGCTGAAAGATCGCAGGATGACGGTTGTAGGGCGGCTAGAAGGCCTCATCCAGGCTGATGACCTCATTAATCAACTGATATTCATCATGGATGCCAACCAGACGTACCTGGTGTCTGAACGCCTGGAAAGGTATGGCAGGCTCTGAGCTCTAGCGCGGCAGGTTCTGCTCAGCCCCTTCCTCCCTCCAGATGCCACACGTAGGTCAGCGCTCCAGCTCTGTAACGCAGCCCGTGGTCTCTCCTCTTCCCAGTGGGAGCACTGGTCTGTAAATTCAGGACCCCCGGTAGGCGGGGAGGTGGATGTGTTGCCCATCCAGGCCTGCTACTGGAAGGTGAGGCTGACTGCTCAACTCTTTGCCACAGCTGGAGCAAACCTTAAACCTCCGGTGTGCTGGGGCTGCAGGAGAGCTGCTGTCTGCAGCCAGCTGGTGGTCTGGTGGTGCTCCCAGGCTGGCAGCCCTGAGCCTGACGGCACTCGCTGCATTGCTTCTAAAATGTACAAGGAGTTACCTGACGGAGATAAAGCCACGAAGCGTGTCAGGTGTGGTGCTGAAATCCCAGGCACTGCTCGTGTGGTGTCTGTCCACTCCGTCAGGCTGCAGTGGGTACGAAAGCTTTTTGTTTAGTTCTCTGCCGCCCAACCTAGGGAAACAGTTTGTGTCGTAGGGGCTGTGGAGACTCAGCTCGCCTTCTAGGAGCGTGTGGTACTCTGAGGCATTACCTGCTGTGTGTGCTCTCAGGACTTTAAGGCTGTACCTGTACCCTCGGGTCTGCCCTCAGCCTGCCCTGCTTTCACTGGGGGGCCTCCTCGCCCTGACCACTCCCTGCTCGTGTTTATAGGGAGGAGAGGAACCAGACCCAAGTCCTGAGGCAGCAGCAGGATGAGGCGTATTTGGCATCCTTACGTGCAGACCAGGAAAAGGAGCGCAAGAAGAAGGAGGAACGGGAGAGGAAGAAGAAGAAGGAGGAGGAAGTACAGCAGCAAAAGCTAGCGGAGGAGAGACGGCGGCAGGTGAGAGCAAACTGAGTGCTGGAGAGGCTGCTGTGCTCTCCTGGGTGCTCACGGTGTGTAGGAGCAGTGCCTGTAGTAGGGCTTTCCTGTCAGACTGGAGTTGCTCGTCTTGCTTGGGGCTTGCATGTCCTCCAACCTGGAGTAGCTGCGCTGCGAGGGACAGCCCGGTGCACGCCCATTGCTCCTCTGCTCCCTCTTTACGTTGCAGACGCTGCAGGAGGAGAAGGAGCGGAAGTCAGAATGCCTTCCTCCTGAGCCACATCCCGATGACCCAGAGAGCGTTAAGATCATTTTCAAGCTGCCGAACGATTCCAGAGTGGAGCGGCGATTCCACTTCACACAGTCATTGACGGTGAGCTTGGGGCAGAGCTGACGGGCTTCCCAGCATGGAAGAGGGTTGAGAAACTCTACAGGTGGCTCACCGAAGCTTTGGTTGCGTTGGCCTTTGCCAAATGATGACCTTTGCCTAGAGCCTTAGCAAGCAGAATCCTTCCTGGGTGAGGACGGGTGTTTTGGACCTGGCCTCTCCAATTTGGAAGAGAAAGATCACAGGAAAAAATAGAACAAATATGCTCTTCTCCTGAAAAGCTGAGATTCTTGTCACTCACTGCCTGTTAAATAGGGGTATGGGGAGAACCAGAAACCGTACTCCCCAGGTGTTCTGTGACAAGTGGAGCTTCACGCACACTAATAAAATGGCTGTATTGCCTACAGTGCGGCGATGGTGCAAATGGGCTGATTTACCCCCAGCCTGGCTGTGTCATCGCTCCCCGGGCTGGCAGTTATTTCTGTGCTCCTTCCCCAGGTGATCCACGACTTCCTGTTCTCCCTGAAAGAAAGCCCTGAAAAGTTCCAGATCGAAGCCAACTTCCCTCGCCGCGTCCTGCCCTGCCTCCCGACAGAGGAGTGGCCCAACCCGCCCACGCTGCAGGAGGCCGGACTCAGCCACACGGAAGTCCTCTTTGTGCAGGACCTCACGGACGATTGACACTTTTCCAGAAGACACAAATTGGAAGAGAAATTCATATTATTATTATAATACAATATTTTTTTTAAAAAGACTGCGTACAAACAAGGGATCAGAGACCACATCGCCTGTGCCAGCTGTGCCGTGCGCGCGCGCTGGCAAGAGGAAGTGTGTGCACATCCTCACACACCCCTGTACACAGCCATCCCCTACACTCGGAGGGCAGAGAGGGAGGGGAGCGGGTGTCGCCCCTCCGCCCTCCCTGGGGAAGAACAGGAATGGCAGCTCTCGGTAATTATTGCTTTTATTGACAAGAATAATAATAAAACCCCAACAACCTGACATCTCGTCAAGATTCGATCCTCTGCTGCTCCTGACAGCCAGAAGACCAGGCACCTGAATGTGCTGGGAGTGGGGTGGGGGAAAGGGCTGGACAGAATCTCTTCAGCTTCCCTCTGTGTATAAATACCTTTCTTTTAATATTTCTCTTGCTTTGTAATGACCAAAGGAGAATGGGGTTGACTATAGTATTAACTTTTTGATAAAGAGCTGGTTCGATTCTTACCTGTGTGGGATCTTGCCCAGGGTTCTTAGCCTGCATAGTGAAATAAACTCTGCCTCTAGCATGTCTGTGCCCGTGCTTCCTGCTCGTGCCACACACAGCGTGCTGCCCAGCTGAAACTGCCCTGGGGAGGGGGTTCCAGCTGCTGGGGGTCTCTGGCTGCTGCTCGGGGGGGATTTCCTCAACTTCTGGCCTGCTTTGGGGCCAGCTCTTCACTTAGTTATTTTGTGACAGCTGCAGTGACAGTGCCAGACACGCGGTACCGGGGGGGAAGGCAGGGCTGGGGTTGCTGCTGTCCTGCCTGGGTGGGGCATGAGTGCCATGAGCTGGGGTTGGGTGGGAGAGCTCCCCTCCCTTCCTCAGGGACAGCCCTCCTGCATCCAGGTGGAAAAGGACAGCCAGGATGTGGTGTGAAGGGTGGGTACAGGTTTCTGATCCCCAGGAAACTTTGTCAGGGCAGCTGTGAAGGGGAAAGTAAGAGGAGCCTCTTCCTTCCCTACCTCCCAGTCACCTGCGGGGACAGGTGCCTGTGGTTTTTTGCTTAAGTACAGTGCCCATGTCTGCATGAGACGCTGAGGGAAGAGGTGGCCCCTTCAACCCCCGTCCCGCTCACATTTCTGAAGGGTTGGACCCGATGATCCTTGTGGCTCCCTTCCCTCTCAGCATATTCCATGCTTCCAAGTGTGCAAGCTGTCCTAAGGCGGCCCCCTCCTCTGGTGCCTCCAGCACCCCGCACACCCCCTTCGTCAGGGAGAGACCCCCCCCCTTCCTCCCGGAGGAAAAGCTGTTCCCTTCCTGGCCACAAAGCCCCGGGGAGCAGCAACCCTGGGGTGCCAGAGATCCTGTCCCGCTGCCCCAGCCCCGCTGAGCTGGGGACAAGGGGACGTGGGGACGCCTCCGCCCCCCGGCCCACACCGAGACAAGAGCCGGGGCACAGCGCCTTGGTATACATCATACATTTATTAGTGAATATCCCTCTCAAAATCAGCCACAACATTAAAAAAAATAATGATTGCACTACTTGGTCAAGCAGAACTAGCAACTTTCATTTTAAAAAAAGTACAAATCTGTTAAAAATTTCAATCAGTATAATACACATATATATAATACAACATACTAGTTATGTTAAATGCTACAAAACCAATATGATTCCAATGGAATGGAAAAAAAACAAACACTTTTAGAGCTTTAAGAACCTTTTTTTTTTCTATATATTAGCCTTTTTTCAAATACATATATATGGGAAAAATGAGGTAACTGTAAAATGTGCAAGTAACAGAGCAAAAAAAATTATATATATATATTTATATATATATATATATATATATAAAAACTTTCTAACACAGAACACACGTCCTAGCACCTTCCGGGGAGCCGCGGCGCTCCCGCCGGAGGGCCCGGGGACTGGTATAATAGAACAGTAAACAGTCCACTATCCCACCACAGGAAATCATTGGTAAACAGTGGTATCTACAGCGCAGTCAGCAATCACAAACACCCTAAATAATTGTTTATTTTTTTAAGTATGGTTTTTTTTTTTTGTCTTTTTTGTCATTTTTTTTTTTTTTAAATGATACTTTTAGCTGCTCATTGGAATAAATTCTGCAGCACACGAGCTGTGAGCTTTCGAGTCGCCGTCAAAGGACCGTAAGGCTTTCCTGGCTCCCTGGGCACCGCGAGGGCGGGAGGGGAGGTGGGGGGGGGGGGAGGGAGGGGGCGTCTCCGGGGGGCGCGAGGCCGCCGCGCGGCACGGGGACTCCTTTGGTTATCTGTCACTGAGCGAGGGGCACGGGGAGGGGGCCGGGGTCCTGCCCAGGGGGCACCGAGCCCAGCGGTGCCAGCACCCGCGGCGTGGCGGGGCTGCTGGCGGAGCCCCCCCCCCCCCCTCCCGGGGGTCCTCGAGCCGGTGCCGGGAGGGAGGGCGGGGAGAGGCGGGCGGAGAGGGGAGCCCCCCGGCTCCCCGCCAATCGGGAGCGGCCGTACCTCAGCAGCCCCGTGATTGGCACGCCCCTCCGGACCAATGGCGTGGCGGCGCGGGGGGCTCCGTCCCGCCCGGCCACCTGCTGGGCGCGGGGCCTCTCCTCACACCTGGCCCCGCCGCCGCCCCGGGGCCCGGCCCCGCCGCCGCCTGCCCCCCGCCCCGCGGGGAGCGGCCCCTTGCACACGCCGCCGCCACCCCCGGCCGCCGCCGCCGCCGCCGCCTCCTCCCGCCTGGAAGGGGCGCAGGCCCCGCGGGGAACGGCCCTGAAAGCCTCACGGTCCTGCTGCGGCGTTGCGGACATGTGCAGTACAGTGCATGGCAGTATCAGCTGAGCACAAAAACCCCTCTCCCCACCCCCCTCACCCCACAGCCGGCTAGACGTAGTAGCCAAGACCACGTTCCAAGCTGGTCAGACCTGCATGCATATTTGTGAACATTTACATAGGGCTGGCGGCCGCGCACGGAGGCTCCCAGGCGTCGGCGACGCGGGGAGGGCGCTCCCCTCGTCCCCTCCCCTCCCGTCACCCCCCCTCCTCCTCGCTAATTAATCATGCAAAACGACTTCGGCCGCGCCGCCCCCGACGGCTGGCACCCGCTCCCCCGGACCCCGGCGAGAGGCCGGGGGCAGCGCTCAACGGGTCCCGAGGGGAAAACGCCGCGAGGTCCCCGATAACCCCCCCCCCCCCCCCCCGCCGGCCCCGCGCTGCGCCGTCCAGCCAGCAGGACGGGGGCGCTCGGGGCTCGCTCGGGTTACGACAGCGGGAACCCGGGCTGGGGGGGGATAACGGGGGCCACCGCATGGCCACAGGGTCCGGGCTCCCCGCCGGGCTCGGCTGCCTCGCCGGGCGCCACGAGCCCCGGCCCCAAGAGGGAACGAACGGGGAGAGCGGCTGGGGCCGTGCCGCCGCCATCCTCCCGCCTGGGAAGGACACGGAGCAGCCGCCACTGCCCTCCTGGGCGCCCCGGGGGAAGCGGGGCGCGGGCGCCGGTGCCCCGGCATCGCCCCGGGTTGCTGGTGTCCCGCCACGGCCGCGCCGGCTCCTCCGGCTGTGCCCCGGGGAGCCGCCGGCACCCAACCCGCGGCGCTCCCTCCTCTCTCCTCCCCGCGTCCTCCGCGAGCACCGCCGCGGGGAGGAGCCGTGTGCCGCCGGGTCGACCGGCCACGAAACCAAAAACGCCAACGGGAAAGGAAAGGAAACGGAAGGGGGGAAAAAAAAATCTAAAAAAAAAAGTGAAAAAAGGGGAAGAAAAAAAAAAAAAAAAAAAGTTCTCTAGCAGAGTACAAAGACCTGGAAAGTGATGGAGCAACGACAGCGTCTTTGGAGCGCGGAGGACGCGGCCACGCGCCGCCCGCCACCGGCACTACACGATTCGGGGCCCCGGGAGCGCGGCGGGCAGGCGTCCGGCCCAGCCCGAGCCCCGGCGGAGGAGGAGGGCTGGCCGGGAGCCCGGGCTGCTCAATGCTCACCACATCCGAGGAGAGGCTTTGGGGAGGGGGGGTAAGCGCACGGTCAGGCCCTGGCAGCGGGCAGCGGCCCCCGCCCCTGGCCCGACGTCCTCGTCCTCTAGCGAATTGTGCGGCACAGCGCCCGCCAGCCTCAGTCCGCCTCCCGCTGCACCTCCGACGCGTCCGCCCGGCAGATGGGGCACGTGCGGTTCGCCTGCGAGGACGAGGAGAGACGGGGGTGAGCAGGAGCCCCGCCGCACCCCAACCCTGCCGGGCGCCGGCGGCATCCGCGGCACGCGGTGCTGGGCACTGCAGGGCGCCAAGGCCGGGCGCAGCACCCCGCGATGCCCCCGGAGGTACCTTTAACCATTTGTCGACACACTTGGCGTGGAACTCGTGGTTGCAGGGCAGGACGCGGAGAAGCTGCCGGGCCTCGAAGTCGCTGAAGCACACGACGCACCTGGGGGGATGGGGGCAGCCGTCAGAGCCAGGCCCCGCTGCGGCCCCGCTTCCCCCCAGGCCCCGACCCCCCGCCCGGCCCCCCCGGGCCCGCTCACAGGGTCTGCTCGGACTGGTGGCTCTCGGGGTTGAAGCGGTAGGACGGGAGGTGCTCGATGTCTGCTTTGGTGAGTCCCCGCGGCTTGGCCTCCCCCAGCCGCTCGGCCAGGTTCAGTAACGCCTGCGGGGAGACGCGCACGGCTCAGCCCCGGCGGAGCCACCCCGAAAACCCACGGGGTCACCCCGCGGGGCGGCAGAGCCGACGCACCTCGTAGTTCTCCATCTCCACGTCATCCACGTCCAGGTCCAGGCTGATCGTGGGCCCCACGGCCGTCGGCGACACGGGAAGCATGGAGCTGCGGGGGGGGGGAGGACGGGGCGGTCGGTGCGGGAGCCCTCCCAGCTCAGGGGGGAGCGGGCCGCAAGCCCCAGCCTCCGCCCCGGCGTCCCAAGGGGGCAGAGGAACCCTATCGCCCCTGCCCCACGCGTCCCACGGCCCCCGGTACTCACAGGAAATAGGGCAGGAAGCCCGGGTAGTACGGGGGGGGCGGCGGAGGGGGCGGCGGGGGGGGCAGCGCCTGCTGCAGCCGGTACCGCTGGGTGTTGAGCCGCCGGGGCATCATGTGGGGATATGGCTGCGGGGAGACGGGGGGGGGGGGCGCTCAGGGCCGTGCAGCACGGCCCCCCCCCTGCCCCGCCGCGTCCCCCCGTGGCAAGGACTTACCACGCCGAAGGGCAGCTCTTGGTGCAGCGGGTCGTGGGGGAGGTAATGCAGCGGCACGGAGGGGGAGAGCGTGGGGGCGTGGTGGGACGGGGGGTACGTGAAGCCGGCGATGGGGTGCTGCTCCCCTCGCAGGTCCACGTCATTGTCTATCCTCTGCAGAGGCTGTGGGGGAAACGGTTAGGCTGGGGGGGGGGGGAGAGGGGGGACAAACTTCATCTGCCAGTGCTAGCAGGGCATAGGCGGCCCGGGCAGCCCGCCCAGCTCACAACCACGGGGGGCAGCAGAGCGGATACCCCACCCCAGCCTCTGCCTCGGGACCCCGTGCCACTGAGGAGCACGCGGCGCAGACGCCCCCCAGCCCCGACTCACCATGCGCGGGTGCTGGGCTTGGAGAGGTACGAACTGCCCCAGGGGCGCCATGTGGGGCGGCTGGTGGGGGGGCACTGGCGGCGGGGGCGGGTGCAGGATGTAATGGTCGCTGGAGATGAGGGGGGGGAACGTCTGGTAGGAGACGGGGAGCTGTTGCATGGCGCATGCCTGGATCAGCTGCAGGGCGGGGAGAGAAACGCGGGTCAAAGCCCCCGCGGGCACCGCTGGGCTTCTGCCCCCTCCCCGGGGGCCTCAAGCAGCCCCCGCACCCCCAGCCCTCGTAATCCCACGGGCTCGGGCACCCACGGCCCCGGGCTGTCCCCAGACGTCCCCGCCGGTGTCCCCGCGCTCACCGGGGGCGGGAGGCAGCAGAGCGGGTAGTGCTGTCCACTGAACATCACTGAGCATGCTGGGAGCTGCTGGGTGCTGCACCCAGGGATGTGCTGGCCGGCGTGGATGGGGAAGCCTTGCGTCGTGACGGTGGTGACCGTGTAGGAGAGAGGGACAGGTCCCTGGTGCACCTGGGGACGAGGCGTGCGGTCAGAGGGCACGGCCCCGGCTCCGCTGCCCCTGTCCCGGCGGGGCGGCAGCGGGGCGCTGGGACGCAAGCACATCGCCGTCCCACCGGCACATCCGGAGTGGTGCTGAGCAGGGGCTGGGCTCCACGTGGGATTTGGAGCCCGCTTTGCAACCAGAGGTCAGCCTGGCACGGGCTCCGACCCTGCACCACCCCCCTGGATGATGTGTGGCAGCAGTGACAACGACAACCCTGCGAGGGGACTGCCCCCACCCTCAGCGACAGGGACCACCCCGGGCAGCCCCAGTGCTGGCAGGACCCCGGGATTTACACGCTCGGAGGCTGCAACCGGCCGGAGGGGACCCACGGACACCCCAGGACCCCCGCCTGGGGCCACCGACCAGGCACGAGGCCACCCCCAACGTGGCAGCAGCACCCACCTGGTCGTGCAGATCCACCATGAATGGGTTCTGGTGGGGCGGGTGAGCGGCCGGGTGCAGCATTCGTGGCGGTGTGCTGGGGAGAGCGTAGGCGCGGGGCTCATCTACAGGGATGTGCGGCTGCTGGGGGAAGGCAGGGTGCGGCTGGGTCTCATCCTGGCCCAGCAGGGTTGCCAGAGGGCGGTCGCGTCGTCCCCACTGACGTCTGGCAGGGGGGCTGCGGGGCCACGGCGGGAGAGAAACAGAGCAGGAGTGACCCCCGGGCCAGGGGGAGCGCGGCCCCTGCCCGGCTCCAGGGGGTGACGCTCAGGGCTGGGCTCCTCGTCCGGCTGCCGAGCTCCAGCTCCTCCGCTCGCCCCGTGCGCGTGGTGGCCCGCGTCCTCTGCGGGAAAGGGACCCCCCGCGCCCCGACCGGCCGTGCCCGCCGGCCGTGCTCCCCCACCGTGAGCCGCCCCCCCCCCCCCCGGCACATCCCCGGGGGTGGGCGCGCCGCCCCGCGCCCCGTACCTTCGCCGGAGGTGGTCGGGGCTGCTGCAGGGTCCCCCTGAGAACCGGCGCTGGTTAAAGGGGGCAGAGGGAGGCCGCCTATTCACTGCCAGTTCCCATGGTCGCATTGGTGACGTCGGGAGGCGGATGGGCGCGCGGGACCTCAGGCTCCGGGCAGACACCAGCACCTCGGATCCTGCGGGAAGGACAGCGCGTCACGGCCCCCGCACCCCCGGGGCGGCACGGGGCTGGAGCCCGGCCGGGAGCCCCAAATCCTCGCCCTACTGTGGGAGAGG
The DNA here is from genome assembly GCF_011077185.1 of Oxyura jamaicensis. NCBI lineage: Eukaryota > Metazoa > Chordata > Aves > Anseriformes > Anatidae > Oxyura > Oxyura jamaicensis. The sequence continues at coordinate 10,498,889 of NC_048905.1, read as the reverse complement.
GAAGGGAGGAGAGCCGCGGAGCCGGCCCTGGGCAGCAGCCGTGCCCTGGGATGTGCTGGGGGGGGGACTGCTGGGGCCGGACGCCTGCTTACCCTGCCTCTGCCCCTCCGCCCCCCCATGCAAGACACGGACACCGGGTGAGAGAAGCAAGCACGTGTTTTTGGCACAGAGAAGCAGGCAGCGGCTGCGCTGGCTGAGGGCAGCCCGGGCTTTCCAGCGCGTCCGTGGCGCAGCGGGGCTGCTCTAGGGGCTGCTGGGTCCCGCGGGCTCCTGCGCATCCTACTCTGGGCTCAGGCCACCGCGCCGGTGGCGTTCCCGTCCCTGCCCTGGCTGAGGCTCAGGCTGGGCACAGGGGCTCCCCGCTGCCCGCTGAGGGGGAGCCGCGCTCGGGACGGGGCCGACGGCGTGCAGCGAGCGGGGCGTGCGCGGCTGCAGCGGGGACGCACGAGGGCGGGCAGCCTTCCTCCTCCACCAGCAGCCGCGTGGGCAGGGGTCTTGCGGGGACACTGCGAGGCCAGGCCCCATCAGCACCCCGCCTGGCCGGTGCCCCCACACCGGGGCCACCCAGCAAAGCCCCCGCAGCACAGCACAGCACAGCCCCCCGGCCCTAACGGAGCGCAGCGCCGTGCACAGGAGACGTCTGCGCCCGGGGCTGCTGTTCCCCAGGCTCCGTGTGCCCCCGCTTTCCAGGGGACGAGGTGGCCGCCGGTCCCCTCTAGGTGGCCCAAGTGACCTCCTGCTCGCCAGCCTCCCCCTGCCTGTGCCGGGCAGCAGGGAGCAGCCCCAGCCCCAGCTCGCTGCTGCCTCCTCCTCCTCCTCCTGCTGCCCCCGGTGCCCGTGCAGGCCCACCCAGCCCCGCTCCACGGGACCGGGCACAACCTCCCCGCGTGGGCTCAGGCCTCAGCGAGGACAGCGGCACCCGGGGGGGGGGTCCCCGCAGGGGAAGGGGCCGCGGGGCCGCGTCCCCTCCGGGTGCCAGCCCCGCGCACGGAGCCGCTTTGCTCGCCCCGTGCCGCCCACCGGGGCGCCGGGTCCCGCCGTGCGTGGCCGTGGTGTCCCCCAGCTCCCCGTGTGTTCCCCCCTCCCCGCCACGGTGCCGAGTCCCCGGGTGACCACCGGGCAGCCCGGGGGAGGCAGCAGCAGCAGCCCCGGGCTCGGTGCCGCCGGGCGCCCCCGGTCCGACCACCCGGGACCCCCGGACACGGCGTGCGCCCCCCGGGCGGCAGGCGCAAAGTTAGCGCCGCGCCAGCGGCTCCCGCCCGGTGCCATCCGCCGGGGGCAGCGCCGGTCCCGGGGGAGCTGCCGCGACCCCGCAGCCCCCCCCCTCCGTTATCCCCCCACCCCCTCCCGGTGCCCCGGGGGTCCCGGAGCGGCGGGGGGGAGCCGCTCGGAGCGCCGCGCCCACCCACCCCCACAGCCCCGGAGGCCGCCGGACCCCGCGGGCCCGGCCGTGCCCTTAGCCCCCCGGTGGGGGCCGAGCCCCCTCCCTCCGGTAACCCCCCGGTGCCCTCCCCGCGGCGCGGAGCTGTGGCTTTAAGAGCGGCCGCTGCGGGGCCATGTGCTCGGCGCCAAACAAAAGCAATAACAAAGGCGGCCGCCGGGCCCCGCCGCCGCCGCCGCCCCGGGGCAGGCGCCCCCCCGCCGGGGCCGGTACCGGGGGGGGGACCGGGGGAAAGGGGGGGGGGGGGGGGGGCGGCGCCCGCCCCGCCCCCGGTTGCCCCCCCTCCCCCCCGTCCCTTCCGGACCTACCTGCACCGCCGCTCCGGGAGCCGCTGCGGCGCCCCCGCCCCCTCCCGCCGCTCTTTGTTCGCCGACAACGGGGGCCCGGGCCTGCCCCCCCCCCCCCAACCCCCTCCGGTTCCCCTCCGGTCCTCCCCTCCCGTCCCGTCCCTCCCCTGCCGTCCCCTCCCGCCTCCCTCCCGCCCCCCGCCGGGCCGGCCCCCTCCCCGCCGCCGCTGTTTCCGGTGCCTCTTTTGTTGTGCGCGGCGGTGGCGGCGGTGGCGGGGGGGGGGAGGGGGTTGGTGGCGGCGGGGGGGGTGCCTGCCCCTTTAAGAACCGGCGGCGGCACGCACCGGACCGGGACGCGGCACGCGGAGGGCGCGGGGGCGCGCGCGCGGCTGGCGGGAGGGGAGGGGGAGGAGGGGAGGGGGGGGGGGGAGCGGACGGGAGGGGAGGGGGGAGAGCGGCAGGCGCGCGCGCGCGCGCGGGGGCCCCACGTGACCAGGCGTGTCACGCTCCGCCGCCATCTTGGAGGCGCGGGGCCGGGCCGCCACGCGGGGCAGCGACGGGCCCGCCCCGCCGGGGGGGGGGGGGGGGGGTGTCCTAGCACCGGTACCCAAGGAGGGGGGGGCCTAGCAACGGGGCCCGGGCCTGGGCCTGCCCCACGGGGCCCCACCGGAGGCGCGGAACCAGGCCGCGGCCTCGCCCCGGGGGTACCGGGCTGCTTCCCCGGGCTGCCCCCGGCCTCCTCCCGCCCCCCCCCGGGGGCACGCAGCCCCCTGCAGGCCCCCAGCGCCCCCACGAGCCGTGCTGGAGGCCGGGGGCTGCCCCCACGCCGAGCCCCCCCCCGTGGCCAGGCCCGGCCAGCCACGGGCAGGTAGGAGCGCGGTCGGCCCCGGTGCCTGTGAGGCAGCCCTGCCCTGCCCTGCCCTGCCCTGCCCTGCCCTGCCCGCCGGCTTTGAAGCGCCCCCCGGGAGCTAATCCACCCGCAGCATCACCTAAAGGGAACCTGGGCTCGGCCACGCTGTAACGGCTCTGCAGCCTCGCCGGGTTCAGCCCTGCCCCGTTCCCGAGGACACTTCGCCCGCTCTCACCTCCTCACCCCAACGCAGCAGCCTCACGGATCCCCCGGGGCACGGAGCACCCCGGGGGCAAACTCCCTCCGCCGCAGCTCCCGGCAGCCAGCCGCTCCCAGCCCGCTGGCAGGGGGCACGGGGCAGACCTGAGATGGGTCCGACACACGCAATCAGGAGGGGAGAGACGCAGGGCTGAACCGTCAGCCCAGCCCTAACAGCCACCTCTCCAGGTCCGCTCTGCTACCACCCCTCCGCTTCCAGAGCAGGGGACCAGGGGGAAGAAGAGGCACAAAGGCCGCCCTGCGCCCTGAACCGGCCGCTGTCTGCTGGCAGAGGCAGCGCCGCTCCTTCCCGGGGCTGGTCCTGGGCACAGCACAAGCAGCAAGGCCCCGGCTGCAGGCGGGGGGCACGGACGCTGCGGGTGCTCCCTCCCGGCGCGCTCCAGCAGCGCCAGCTCCCCCGCGGCCAGCAGCTATCGATGTCCTGGGAGCAGCCATCGATGGAACGTGGCGAGGCGACGCCTGTGCTCCGTGCCCAAGCGGGCCGGGTGGTTCCTGTGGCAGAGCCGGGCGCAGCCGCACAGCCCCGCGCCTGCCGGCAGCCAGCCCCCACGAGGACACGGCGTGTGGAAGGGGCTGGCTCGGGGACACAGCCACGCACACACCGCCGCCAACGCCACGCTGCCCCAGGGCTCTGCCACCACACAAAGGCCACCGGTGACAGCATCTTTGTGTGGGCATAAGGCTGGGGGACCCCACGGGACAGCCCTCCAATGCTGCAGCAGCGCCAGTGGTGCCTCTGGGCCAGGACGAGGGGGCCTGGGTCCATCCACCCGCCCCCCTCTGCTGATCTCGATCCTCGCCCCGGCCACCCAGACCAGTGGATGCTCCCTGGCTGCGGGGGCTCCTGTCCCAAGGGGCTGCTCAGGACGGACTCGGCTGCCTCGCAGCCAGCAGGAGGCCCGTCCTCTCCCTCACGAGAGCCAGAGGTCGGCAGAATGGAAGCCAGCCCGAGCCCGGGCTCCTCGCGGCACCATCTGCTGCTGCCGACGAGCCACCTCCCCGGCCCCAGATATAGGTCAGGCCTGCCACAGGATTAGCCGGGGGCTTCCAGCGCCGTGAGCACGACTCCCGCTGGAGAGACGCTCTCCCCCACCCTCTCCCCGACACCCACCGCGCCAACAGCTCGCATCCGCGTTCTCCCCAGCCTCTCCCCCAGGTCCAGGGAGAGGAAAGCGCCCCAGATCCTCCTGTCCCCTCCCCAGCGACTGCGGAACAAGCGGGAAGAAACCGGCACCGGGCGCCAAGGAGCCCCCAGGAGCGTCCCCACCCCACAAACCCCCCCCGACAAGCCCCGGGGGCCGCCCCACCATCAGCAGGTGCCGCAGGGCGAGGTGCTTCTCCGCCGCGGCGCCGGGGGGAGAGGAGCTCCCTCCCCGCTCGCACGCCCGGCGGAGCCGAGTTCGCTGGCAGGGGAGGCAAGGACGCCTCCGCCGCGATCGCACGCCACCCACTCACGCCCCCGGGCTGACAGCGCTCCCGTCAAACGCCTCCAGCCACACACGTGGGGAGGCTGACATGAGGAGCGAGGGGAGCTGCACAGGCGGCGGAACTGATCGCGCCCGGCTTCCTGTCGATCTCTCCCACGTGGATTCTCTGATGCCTAATAGCGAGGCTGAGCTGCACTGCGGAGGGAGAAGGAGCAGCGTCTGCCTCCCCGCCCGGCTGAAGCGAGCCCGGACCTCGGGGACAGCCACCACGCCGGGGGCCTTAGCTGAGAGCGTCCGGCAAGTTGGAAGCGGAGAGAAGGCTCGCAAATAAGCTGCCAGCCCGCACAAGCCTTCGTTTCCTCAGGGCAGGGTAAAGGACCTGCAGAGCCATCTCCCCGTTTCCTCGGTTGCCCTGCGAACACCCGCACGGCCCGCGCAGCGCGACCAGGAGCAGCGCAGCAGACTGGGTCCCGCTGCAGCTCAGCGGCATCAGACCACGGGAGGCGTCCTCTGCTCTCCTCCACGCGCAGCTCAGAGTGCTCCGGCCCCGCACGAGCGGCCACGGACGTGTCCTCGCAGCGCAGGGAGCCCTCGGCAGCCCTTGGAGGACACGACTCCCCTCCCAGGGACGCCAGCGCCGCGCACCCTGCCCACCCCTGTCCTCCCTGGCATGGTGCCGCCGGCAGGCCCGCAGCTCGGCCGCACGCAGCGAGGGGGAGAGGAGCCCAACGGCCACGTTCCCCCCGGCCCTCCCCCTGCTTCAGGGCTCCTCTGCGTGGTGCTTCCCCCCCAGACACCTTCCCCAAAACAGAGACCCCACCTCCAGACCCCGCCTCCCCTCCGGTCCTGGGGAGCAGGGATCCAGCCCCCTGCTCCTCCCGAGTCCCCAGCTCCCCCGTGCCCCCTCCACGAGCATCCTGCCCACGACAGCCTCGGTCTGCCCAGCGAGCGGCCGCGGGGCCGGCCCGCAGACACCTCCCCTGCTGCTCCGCCGGGCTCGGGCTGGCCCCGCTGCCTCCCTCCTGCCGCCGCTGCCTCCCTCCTGCCGCCGGCAGCAGCGGGACACGGGCAGGGCCAGGAGCTGCAGGGCGGCGAGGAGGAGCGCTTCCCTTATCGCCCGGCTGAACCGAGCGCCTCTCGAAGGCGCTGGTGACAGCCAGGAAGTTGGGCTGGGTGCTTTGTTTGGCGTTTTAAGAAGCCTGCAGGGCCCCCGACAACCCACAACGTTCCTTTGCAGAAAGGAGCTCGGAGAAACGCCCGGTTCTCAGCAGCTGTTTGCCCTCTTTTGTCCTTGATTTCAGATCTGCCGAGGGGCTGCCTTGGAGGTGCGCTGAGGCAGGCGCTGGCCGGTGCCTCAAGCACGGAGGAAGCTTGGTGCCGTCCCTCCCCGGCACATCGCTCACGGACAGCCCCACACCACTCATGGGGATGGTTTTAAGAGGGAAAAAAAACGCAACAACCCCCCCCCACCACCACCACGGTTTCCAAGCTGACAGCCCCCGTGCACAAAGCCCGGCTGTGCGGTGACAACGGAGCCGCCCGGGGCGCAGGAGCTGGCTGACCTCTGCTGCGGCTCTGGTTGCAGCTTTTTATTGTCCCTCTGCCCCGCGTGCTGGAGCCGAGAACCCGTGCCCCGCTTTCTGAGGGAGCCAGGGGAAGCCCGGAGCTGCAGCTCCGCAGCTGGCGAGGCCAGGCCTGCAGGGACAGGGCGGCAGCTGGAGAAGCCACCCCGCAGGCGTGACGCCGGCCACGAGCGCTGGGCACGGCGCTCTCCTCACCCTTGCCACGCACACGGCCAGGCGGGGAGGCCTCCCAGAACGCCCCGTCCCAGGAAACCTGCGCTGCCCCCGGGGCTGCCCTCAGGCACCGGGCCGAAGGAAAGGCAAGGCGCAGCAACCTTCAGGAGAGCTGCCCAGCACCCCACAGCTCCCCAAAGGCCTCCTCGGGCGTTCCAGCAGCCCGTGGCAGCCTCACGCATCAAACAGGCGCCCCGGCGCCGTGCCTGCCTGCCGGAGCACCTCCTGGGGCGAGCAACCCCCCCCCGGCCATTTCTCCGGCACGCGGCAGGTGACAAACCGCACTGCCCCAGCGGGGAGCCGAGGGCCGGCGGGCACACGCTGCGCCCAACGCCTCGCTTCGGAGCCGAAAACCCCACAGCAGCAAAAAACCTCCGCGCTCCTCCGCCGAGAGCCAGCGCGGCGGCGCTCAGCTCCGGCTGCCCAGCCGTGCCCCGCGGCCAGGCTCACGTGACGGCCGAGCGGCTGCACACGGGAGGAGTGGCTGCAGCGACAGCCTGCCCGCTCCCGCCGGACACACGGCTCGGCCCAGCAAATCCCAGCGCTCTGCAGCTCTCATTGACAAACCCCACACGCTCTGCCCGGGTCCGCGCAGGCTTCGGAGAGAGCTCGGTGCCCGCGGCCCGGTGGAGACGCCGAGGGAGCAGCCAGCACGGGGCTCCCGGACCCCCCCGGTGCCCACCCGCACGAGGACGAGCCCACACCAACCCCAGGGCAGGGTTGGGAACCCCCGGCTCGGGCTGGGAGCCCACCCTGTGACACCGCCACTCCAGCACCAGCCCCTCTGCGATCTCAGCGCGCTCCTCCCCGCAGATGCTGGCGCTCCGGGAAGCGGGGACACCCGGCGGGACGCGGCCGCATCCAGCCCCGCTCCAGGTGATTTGTTTCATCCCGAGGCGCTGCCCCAGGGCCCAGGGCTTGGCTGGCTGCACGCACCTGGAAGAAGCGCCGTGAGGCAGACCCGGGCCCTACCTGCCGGCTGCTCCGTCCTTCCTCTAACAGGTCCCTAAAGCCGGGCTAATTAAATCTCCCCTAAACTCTCTTCCGTTTACAACACAGATCCATAGTCCCTGGTTCATTAGCTGGCTCTAGGCTTTACGGCTTGATCAATTCCCCTCGCGGGGCCCCGGTCGCAGGCAGGCAGCCACCAGCAGCGAGCAGCTTCCCCCGGCGAGTCCCCGGGGCCTCGCCAAGCCCGCTCTCCCCTCTTTGTTCTGCGCTCACCAGCCGGGCGCCGCACAGCACGGCAGGTAGGGGCGGCGTGCTCCGCCACCGCCACAACTCACACCGAGAGCGCCTGGCAAGAGCGGAGGCGGCCCCGATGCTCCCTCCGGTGCGGGGACAGCCCGGCAGGGACCCCAGGAGCGCAGCCCCAACCCTAAAGGCACGGCGGGCCGGGCTGCACGGCGCTACCGCCGCTCCTCTCGCTCCGAGGCGGCGCGGGACGAGGCCTGGCTCTCGCGGAGAGAAGCAGCGGCCGCCCCGAGCTCCCCTGCACGAAGCGGAAGAGAGCGAGCGCTGGGACCCGAGCTCACCATTTCCTGCCCTTCCCGGCCCGCCGCACACCGCCTCGCTTGGCTGGGGCTCCAGATGGCTCCTGCCACCCCTGCGAGCCTCTCCCCCGGTGGAGCCGCTGGCTCCCAGCAGCAGATGGAGGGAAGCGCGCAGCCAGCAGGGCGCCCGCGGGGCCGGGGTCAGCACCTGCCTGATGCTCCGCTTGCTGGCTTCCAAGCCACCGGGGCGAAGGACGCCGTCCCCAGCGGGCAGGTCCCCGGGACACCGCTGGGGGCCGTGGGGCCGTGACCCCTCGCACAGCGCGGGCGCTGCAGGGGGTCACAGCGAGCCGCGGCTCGGCCGCCCCGCCGGCTTCAGAGCGAGCACCCAAAGGTGACAAAGCACGGCACCCGGCGGGCGCTGCGCATTAGCAGTATTTTTAGACGCCGCGATGGAGCCGGCCTTCTTATTTTCCTCGCACCGTGCACCATTACCCGCCATGCACCGCAGGGCCGCCAGCGGCCGGCTCCCCTCCGACTGCCGCTGCTCCTCGGGGGCTCCCCGGTACCGGACGGACCCGGTCCCCCCGGCACCGTCACGGCACCCGCGGGGTCCCCGGGATCGGAGGGGTGGCACCGGGCGGTGGCACGGGACCGTGACGAGCCGAGCCCGGGGCCCAGCTCCGTGCTGGGGCGGCTGGCCCGGGGCACGGCCGGGGCTGGGGAGCACAACCGGGGGCTGCTCGGAGAGGGGGGCTCGGGGGGGCGCCCACCTTCCAGCACCGCCGAGCTCAGCCGGCCCAGCTGCCGCGGGGGAACGCGAGCCCTGCGGAGCGGTGCGGCACCGGGCCGCGCACACGCCGGGGGACCGGGCACGGACCGGGCACGGACCGGGCACGGACCGGGCCCCGCAGCCCAGCACCCCCCGGCCGCGCCCCGCCGGTTCCCGCCCCCCCCCCCCAACGCCAACTTCCCCCGGACTTTCCCCACCGCCCCCTCCCGGCCGGGCCCCGCCGCCAGGCCGCAGCCCCCGACCCGGCAGCCCCCAGCGGTGCCCCCCGGCCCGCAGCCCGGTACCGGGGACAGCCGGTGCCCGGCGAGGGGGGGCCGGGCCCAGCCTCACCCCCCGGGGCGGGCAGGGCCGGGCACGGCCCCGGGGCTCCGCCGCCCCCCCTGTCCCGGGGGCAGCCCGGGCCCCGCTCGCTCCTTCCCCCGGTGCCCCGGGGCCGCCCCCCCGCT